>NC_057798.1:2179701-2181922 GCF_018294505.1 Triticum aestivum
ATGTCAAGACTATTTCATGGATAAGTTAACAAAATATAGTCTAACATAGGGAAAAAAAGACTAACTAAGATTTAACAACAATGCAACATTTTAAACTATGTCAACTAAGTAATTATACTCACTATGCTACACATGTTAAAACAATACGTCTAGACAAGTATAAAAGTTCTGTATAAAAAGTATACCCATTCAGCAGGGGAACAACCATGTTGACGTCTAATCAGATTCTTCGAACCAACTCACGCAACACAGGAAGTAAGGAGGCGAAGCCAACCAAGTTAGGGAGCAGCGCGGGTTGATTGGTCTGGAGCGGCAGCCGCTCCGTTGAACACCCACATGCCCGAGTTGATGAAAGCGGCGATCAGGGGCAGCATTGTGGTGAGTCCGGCGCCGACCCCCGCTCCCTCCTCCTTCCTCCACATTCCCCTGAACCTCCAGCTGCAAGAGAAGTCGGTGACTTTGGATGGACGATCGTTGCACACTGAAACATAATGTAATGGAACAAGTTACTCACGCGGGGTTGTAAGTGAGGCACAGAGAACTGAGGTCTCCCATGGCGACGACCTCGCGCGCGCGTGGCTTCTTTGGGTGGGTCCGCTCAGATGTGGCCACTACTACTACTACTATACTCCCACAAAAGGAAATGACGAACATACTACGTACATCATTGATTAATTGGACTACACTTTTTGCTTGCTACTACTACTATGTTTTGTGTAGCACGTGCATTATTGATTTAAGTCTTGTATATTCTCTCAAACTTTGTATATGTACACACTCGGCACCAAGAGTTATCATCCACAAGGTCGGACCAGCCTCGGCGCGGTAGCGCGCCGGCGCCTCATTCTAACTGTGAGAGTGATTGTTCGGCGGTCCAAAGACCTCGATGCAAGTTTTATCATATTCTTGGTGTTTTATACTTCTGACAAAATTCTATAGTAGAACTTTGTCTTTCCGCAGGAAAAATATATCCTTCATTGTTATTAGTCTTAAGTAATTTAGAAAGACAAACTGTGATGTTGATGCTGAAGTCAAACACATGATGGTTAAAGTCAAACATCAAATACCGTGTAAATTAAAGTGCACCTTACATTCAAATCGTCAAGCTGGGTATAGTAGAGCACGCTTCAAAAATATCAGAGATTTTTTATGAGACAATGTGCAAGATACAATCTAGAGGAACAGTAAGCCAAACTTCAACCATGCCTACTGGCCAGGGGATGACATCGACAAGTTTGAGCACTCTGGCAATGCCGCCCGTGCCGACTCCAATTAAGTCGACACCAACTGGTACACCGACACTGGCATGTCGGACCACCTCACCAGTGACCTTGACTGCCTCGCCGTTCATGAACACTACGGGGACAAGGATCACAACAGGTCGCCAACGGCTGAGGTCAGAAAATCTCGCACGCTGGTCAATCTTTACTTACTGTCTCAAATAAATTTCTAGTTGAAAAAGATGTCCTCCACGTTCCACATATAAGCAAACATCTTCTTTTCGTGCACAAGCTTGTTACTGATAATCATGCTTTCGCTGAACTCTGGCCTGACATATTTCTTGTGAAGGATCAGTCCACGAAGATGGTCCTTCTTCATGGTCGGAGTCGCGGTGGCCTCTACCCGGTGCCAACCCTTCGTTTGTCCACTTAAGTGTCAAGGCACCAAGGTCTCTTCGGTACCAAGGTCACATCTTAACAATGGCATCGTCGACTCGGACACCCTTCATCTAGTGTTGTTCAGTCTATCATTAGATCAAATGGACTTGCTTGTGCATCTTCTTGAGTATTAGTATGTAATGCATGCCAACGTGCTAAGGTTCATCGATTACCATTCAATATTTCTACTCATGTAACTTCCTCCCCCCTTACTTGTCCGCGCAGATGTTTGGGGACCTACTCGTACCTCGATTGGAGGTTACAAATATTATGTGAGTTTTGATGATTATAGTCATTTTACGTGGATTTATTTGCTTAGACGCAAATCACATGTTGAGCAAGTATTTTACTCCTTCCAAACTAATTAATGTCGAGTGTCTCCTCAACACCAAGATCCGCACCATGCAGTCCTACTGGGGTGGCGAGTACCGTCGTATTAGTCGCTACTTCCAAAAAACCAGGATTGCTCATTGAGTCACTTGCCCTTACACCTCACAGCAAAACGGTATGGTTGAACGAAAACTTCGCCACGTCATTGAAATGGGTATCGCTCTTTTACCACA
>NC_057798.1:2852740-2853758 GCF_018294505.1 Triticum aestivum
GACGGGAGTGGATCGAGAGGGTGGATAAGGCACGAGGGTTTTTTTTTTGCGAGGACTTTTTTTTTGCGAGTACCTTTTTTTTTTGACGAAAATTGTGGTAATAATGCCAGCTTTGCATGAAAGGACTATATCATATAAGTATATTTGAAGAAAATTGTGGTAATAATGCCAGCTTTGTTCGTCTGTACGCAAATGCTCAAATCCATGTAGCCAAGTCTTGAAACACATGAAAAATAAAATGTAGATATAACAGTAAACTATGGACATAATAGACATTAATTTCATAAGTAGAAAAATCTGTACGCGAGGGAGGAAAGATTAAAATAAGAGAAAATCTGGAGAAAAGAAAAGTTAAATAGATATCATAACCATCTATGCTTATTTCTTTTGATGTAAAAAAATAGATATCACAAGTTGGGAACGATCCAAAAGAACAACCAATGAACATGGATCATTGGGATGGAAAATAATACATTCTGTTTTTCTACATACATAATACAAACATTCATTCATCTATGTATATACAAAAGTATGGCATAAAACAATGGACGGATGATTTGGGACAAAGTCATAATATAGTAGGAATATATCAGTGGATGATTTGGGACAAACTCATAATATAGTAGGAATATATCAGTGGATGATTTGGAATAGAGCCAATGAGGAATTGGGAATAACCTGATACGAAGCGGATGTTCTTATGTTGTTAGGGCGTCTACGCATGCCACAACACTTCCACACATGCATCAGAAGCCGTGCGATGTTTCGGTGGCATAGCTACGCCCCGAACAACATTCCGGAACACGGTCTGGACCCAACCCACCACTAGATTCCCTCCGGTTCTACCACACCCGCACGATTCCCCCCTCCAAGTGACGGCGGCGCTGCCGTCCGTGGAGGGGGGGCCCGCACCACGGAGCCTCAAGACGGGCGTCTACGCATGCCACAAAACTTCCACACATGCATCAGGAGCCGTGTGATGTTTCGGTGGCATAGCTACGCCCCGAAGGCCACCCCG
>NC_057798.1:2853930-2854662 GCF_018294505.1 Triticum aestivum
TAGTTCTCAGTCGGATATAGAAGACCCAAAAATGTCTCGTTCAGTGTAGGTGCACTCTTTTTAGGATTGTTCACTGCCAACAGAATGTATGTGAACAAAAGTAAGATAGACAGTCCAAGGGATCGACAAACAATAATTGAAATGTCACTAGAATGAAATTTGGTGGCTGCAATCTAAATAGTTAGACAAAGACCCATGTGAATTGAGCCTAACTCTAATGAGATGGATGCAACCGTCGGGACTCAGCGGGAACCCCTATAGCTCTATGCACATCAAAAAATTTGCATAGCAGAGTGGCAAAGTTAATTGTGATTTCTGTTCCCACAGAACATGGAATTTGTAACTAATCCCTTCTACTCGTGGATCGCTTGTCTAATCTGATATATAATCAACGCCCATTGACAGTTACAGACTAGATTTCTATGCATTTAACCAAGGATTTGACAAGAGATGAGTCAGATTTGTGCCCTCTCCAGTTTGAATTAAATCCAGTGAGATGGATGCAACCACCACACGTATCAAGACTCATCTCGAACCAGTCCATGGTTTTGAATGAATGAATTGCATTTAACTTCTGTCCTCTTGCTTGGCGAACAAACGGCAGCAGAGGACGCCGGACCGCCGGAGCCGGTGCTCACCAGTGGCAGAGGGCCGGCAAAGGGGCGCCGGACCGCCGGAGCCGCGGCCAAGGCCACGTCAGTGAGCAGCCGCGGGGTGGGAAGGGGGTGGGGA
>NC_057798.1:2872167-2879530 GCF_018294505.1 Triticum aestivum
GCATAGCCACGCCCCGAAGGCCACCCCGAATCCCAGTTGAACAGGAGATCTAGCCCTTTGACTTTTGCCGGACGGGCTTTGACCAGTGGTCTTTTCCACCTGGTTGCGACAGGTCTGCCCATAGCAACATCCCCGAACACGGTCTGGACACAACCCACCATTAGATTCCCTCCGGTTCTACCGGACCCGCACGATTCCCACTCCAAGTGACGATGGCGCTGCCGTCCGTGGAGGGGGGGCCACACCATGGAGCCCCAAGACGGGTGTCTACGCATGCCACAAAACTTTCACACATGCATCAGGAGCCATGCGATGTTTCGATGGCATAGCTACGCCCCGAAGGCCACCCTCTAACCAGATTCGCTCCGATGTCGACCAGTTCCCCCCTCCGTGACATGGCGGCAGCGACGTCCATGAGGGGGGCAATCGATATACCATTCGGGTATGATTTCTGTTTAGACAAGGCACATTTGTATTGTAAAAAAAATACTAAAAAAATACAGGTATGCCTATGGTAAGGCTGTAGGCATAGCTGCACACACAGATCTGAGGTATGCCTATGGTAAGGCCGTAGGCATAGTTGTGCACACGGTTATGGATCGATGACGTGGCGATGCACGCAGATTGATGACGTGGCAGAGGGCATGCGCCAGGCCTACGCCGACGGCTATGCCGTCGGCATATCTCTGCCACGGTAAACTAAAAAAAAATACAGGTATGCCTACGGTATGGCCGTAGGCATAGCTGTGCACACGGTTGTGGATCGATGACGTGGCGATGCACGCAGATCGATGACATGGAGGCGTCCAGGATCGGGGATGTCAATATATCTATGCCAGCTACGCCGACGGCCTAGCCGTAGTCATAGGCTCCACGTGGTAGCCCTATGCCTACGGCTAAGCCGTAGGCATAGTTTTTGTCTCATTTTTTTTCTCTTTTTCCTGTTTGATTTTAATGCCGACGGCCGCCGTTAGCCCCGTCGGCATAGTTCCTACACCGTCAAACGGTCGCCTCTGACCGGGTAGGCGGGCCTCATCTAAGCCGACGGCATCATCTATGCCGACGGCCCCCGTAGGCGTATCTCCAGAGGTCCCGACGGCACTAGTATGCCGACGGCCCCCGTCGGCGTAGATCAACATATGCCGACGGCTTTTCTATGCCTACGGCCTACCCTAGGCCGTCGGGATATATCAATCTATGCCTACGGGGGCCGTCGGCATAGATGTGGCCGTCGGCAACTACGTAAATTCTGGTAGTGAATATTACATTATCTATTATATTACTGAAACAAGAGGTAATTGAGCCACTACGTTCTTCCACATAGCCTAAGAAGGTAAACAAGCCACCACAATCTTTTTTGATAAACTTAAAAAATGATATATATATATGTGGTGAACTGAGGTTACAGTGGTCTAGACTCAATCAGATAAAGCATACCTTTTATATGTGAATTGTTAATGTTAGATTATAGTCAAGTACCATCACAAACAAAGGTCACGCCGGCTCTGTGTGGGAGTGGCGGCAGCGGCGGCGCGCCGGCAGCCAGCAATGGTTGGATGAGTGGGTTGGTTCCGAGGGACCTGTTTGTATTTTTTTACCTTGTTGGGGTGCTTTGTACCACTGTCCGGTCGCAATATAAATTGGAGGTCCTTTTCACACAAAAAAAGGGCGCCAGCAATGCACGCGCAAGTGGCACATATAGTCATGCAAAGCATGCATGTAGTTATAAGTTACAGTGTTTCCATAAAATCTCTTAACACACGCAAATCATGTACTCCCTTCCGTTCCTAAATATTTGTTTTTTTGAGATTTTAAATGAACCACCATATACAGATGTATAGGCATATTTTATAGTGTAGATTCACTCATTTTGCTCCGTATGTAGTCACTAGTTGAAATTTCTAGAAAGACAAATATTTTGGAACAGAGGAAGTACTATTAAGTTTTACGTTATTTTCTTGCATAAAGTTTTATGTTGCATAAAACCAACATTATTTACCTGTACTCCCTGTCAAGAGTCTCTAGCTAGTAGCTACTGCCCAACAAAACAGGAGTTCCATCACTTATCCCTAAATGTACATTGTCCGCAGATATATTGCTAGCTACTTCGGAGTATGTCAGTTTGTCACGATAGATGGTCCCATGCAACATCACTAGTGTCTTGTTCATCACGTGGAGCTGTAGTTGAAAGGTCAGAGAGGGCGATATCACTCTGCTACTCCTGTGGCCTCCTGTTGAAGCGTATCTCCTCCATACCACAGGACAAAAATCATGGGTGGGTGGATTGCAGGGATATTTTGTGGCAGCGTGAGGCTGTCAAGCGTCCGCAATGGTAGGCAGCCTCATGGCCATGTATATGCTCGACACGAGATGAATGTAATCCATTGAGAGTGTAGCGTTTTTTCATGTTAGTTCGAGTTGTTCAACAGTAGATGGGGGTACATCAATCCATTCTAATTTTGTGTACTTGAATTTGGAGGCCTCACCCATAGTTTTGGGAGGAAAAAGGTAGATTTTGGTTGGCACCCTATCTAGTCCAATTTCCATTCTCTCTTTTTGTGAATTAAGTTTCTTCCCTTTCCCGCTGGACAATATATCTGCAAATTAACACGGCATGCAGGCCCACTCGACCAAAGGAAAATGAGACTGACGAATTCGCTCAATAGTTGTAACTGTACAAATCTACCACGTGGATAGGCCCCTTGATAGTCGTATCAATAGTGAATGCCACAACTTGAGGCTCGTCATACCGGGTGTAACTTAGCTAGTAACATAGCATATTTGAAGACAAATTTGCTTATATGACATGTAGTTAATTATGAGAGAGGTGGTTGGAGTAACATAATATGTTACTGTAATATAACGCAAGCCAAAGCAAAATGAGTCTACAATCTAATAAATGCAACCATATATGATACTACTTCTATCTTACTTTGCATTATATATGGTTGCAAACTTTATAATGCAAAGTAACATAGAAGTAGTATCATATAACACATTATTAATGACTCGGAGGATAGACACTAACAAGTGGAGCCCATTTGCTGGTGGTATCGTTCGATAACAGGAAGAAGATGAGGGGCGACCGCCTGCTCTCCCCCAGGTCCTCTCTTCCTGCAGAGGTATCTTTTCCGCAGACGAAACTCTCTCTCTCCCGCCCTTCATGTTCCCTTCCCCTAACGGTAAGCTTTAGTATCCTAAGAATGTTGTGAATTGTAAGAAGTGGGGTGTCTATTCCAGCTGTGTAGCGGGTGTGGAAAGGTTGATTCCAGTAGCAGGGCATCGATTTTTGACAACTGTGCGGTCTAGACGGATGCAGCTAAGCGGCAGGAGTTGGTTTCTCGGGATGTTGCATCTACATTGAAGCGGCGTCGCCTGATAGGTCGCATCGGTCAGTGCTGCCCTCCCGTCCGTCAAATCGTGTGGCATCAATGCCAATGTCGGTTGCAACATCACCAGTGTCTTGTCCATCACATGGAGTTGCAGTTGAAAGGTCGGAAAGGGCGATATTACTCTACTACCGCATCATGTGGCCTCCTGTTGAAGCATACCTCCTCCATACCACTGGACTCTAGATCGATCATGGTTTTCCCTTTAGATCAAATGTCCCTATTTACTAATTTCAGTAGACGCCGAAATAATTACCTTTTGATACAAATATTTTGCAATTTCTTTTTTTTGCGAGTTTCTTTTTCAGGAATTTCAATAATACCCCAGGAATTTAAATGCCTGATTGAAAGGTAAGGATTTCTTTGCACACATTTCAAAATGTAAACGGATAACACGCATACATTTGCTTTTGTTGTATTTGTTGTAGCACCTATTTATGCCTTTGTTTTAGCAAGCTTAACGCAGCAACGCGCAGGCATTATGTCATGTAACTTACATCTAATAAAAGCTCTTTGACTGTAGCTCGAGTAATTTGGGAATGCTTTCTCTATGTGGCTAAAATCAAGTTGTGCAATGAAATGTTGAACATTACACGCGGTTTGATCCTCGACTTCAAAGAAAGGCATAATTTGACTATCTAAACACGTCCGAGCAGCATAGTCAAGAAAGGATCTGGCAGACACGTCCGAGCAACCCTTCATTGTGTCCTTATCCTCATGGCGTCGGGCTTCTAGTTTGAGGCATCTAGCATGGCTCCTCAAGCCAGGGTGCCCCAACCCAGGGCGCCATACTATCTAGCATGGAGCCGCAGCCCGGGGCATCATACGAAAAGGTTAGATTTTGAAGGAAAAAAAATCTGATTTGTTTTGTGTTCAAGTTCCATCAAAGGATTACCTGTCCATCTTCACTGGACCGAGCGGCATAGAATGACGGGCGGTTCACATCGCAAAAATCTTGTAGTAGTGTTGGTAGCGGCAAATTTTCGTGTTTTGACCATTTTTCTGAAAAAGGGTTAAAACATGAAAATTAGCTGTTGGTAGCTGAGTCAGTGCCCGTCGCCATCGGATGGAAGTCCCAGCTGCACAGTGCTTATCACCCTCCGGGGGATCCATGTGGCCAACAATAAGGCCATGGCTGGCCACAGGATGCACTGCTATGTGTCGATCGTACGTGGGATATAATGTCCTTCTCTCTAGTTGAAGATTCACAACTGAACATAAACATATAAGTGATGTATGGTCCCGGCCCGGACCTTAATTCCGATGGTGATTTATAAAGTTGAGAGCGACGTCAGTTTTTACTCCTGTAGTTGTAGTAGAGGCGAGCTTAGTCTTTTCAGATGACGTCACTCCAATGACGTGGCCATACATGTATTTCTTCATAAAAATTTCACAACTTATGTAATTACCATAATATTTTTTGAAGTACAAATGAACAATTAAATTACTTATCCAAAAGTAAAATTCCAAATAGTTATCACAAGATTCATGAATAAATTCCTATTTACTTCTAAGCTATTCATTCATCCCATACATCGGCACCAAATCTCTCTGCACATGAAAACTGTGCTTTTTTTTTTGTTTAACCGGGCTAACCCCCTTTTCATTGCAAATAAAGGGAAACACATCAGTTCCAGAACCATATTTCACGGCCGTAGAAAATGGCATCCTTATTGGTTTGAGCTGCACTAGTGCAAAAACCGGGAAATAGCACCGGTTCGTAAGGTCCTTTAGTGCCGGTTCCATAACCGGCACTAAAGTGTGGTCACTAAAGGCCCCCCCCTTTAGTACCGGTTCTGTACGAACCGGTGCTAAAGGGAAACCACGTGGCACAAGCCAGCTCCGGGGGCCTGGAGCCCTTTAGTACCGGTTGGTAACACCAACCGGTACTATAAGGTTTGGGGGTTTTTAGTTTTATGATTTCTTTTTCATTTAATTTTGTGTTTCCATTTTAATTCCTTTTCGTTTGCTGATATTTTACGATACTACACATTGTAAACATTATGCATATATATATATATATATATATATATATATATATATATATATATAAAAATAGAATTTCTAGTAGAACCAATCATCGAGTTCAACATGATTGTCATGATATTATAAGCGTTCATATATAACACCACAAAATCAAATCACTTAAGTTCAGAACGAAGAACACGGACATGAAAGGACAAGTACTAATTAAGAGCAGCATGAAGAACTAGCTAAATCACTCCTGCTAGCTACTCTCTCTCTCTGGTAAAATAGCATAGAACATGTATAGCTCTCCTGATTGATCATACTGGAGCATGCCGATGAACCTGTCTCCTAATCGTGGGTTGCGCTTCTCATTGCTGCCCCCTAGTACTTCTCTGCGAGCATTAACAATTTTCCTCCAATCTTTCACTATTAAGCATTCATCGCTTCTAGAAATCCTGAATGCATTCATGTGCAATGCAGGATATCTTGGCCGTAAGCTAATAATTGACATCTAACCTTTAGTCTCGATCCCCTGAGGCACAACTGTCTTCGGGAGTCCCTGTTGAAGAACATCGTATAGTACTTAATTAATATATTCAGCAATGAAAGTTTAAAAAAAAATATGTATGCAAAATATGCACTGAGGACAAATAGTAAATATCTTACCATCATTCCTAAATAGATGTGACCGTAGTTCAATACCATCATTATTGGTCGCACGTTTTGAGTACTAACATTTTCAAGTGCAGGAAAAAAATTTCTCTTGACAGTATGAAGATCCTCAAGCCATGAAACATAATGACTTATCTCCTCGCAGTTTAGTTCAGCTCCGGGACAGTAGAAGGTCCTGTCTACCACGCGCCGGACATGTTTGGTTGAATGGAGATAAGCTGTCAATAGAAATTAGTTGTCAGTTATTTTTGAAATAAGCAATATCAAAGACAAAAATATATTTGAGAAGAACTCACATAATGGTAGAACTGGAGGCGTCTGCACATCGACCCATATGTCTCTATTACCTTCAATATCATCTTCCGGACGAATATCAAAGGTGATAACCATACCAGGCTCAAATGCATAAGCCTTGCATAGTGCTTGCCAAGTTTTGCATTCAAAATAGGTGTACGTGTGTGCATTGTATACTTTGACGTTGAAAGTATAACCATCATGCTCAGTTTTCAGGTAAGCTCTCTTTACCTCCATAGTTTCCATATCTTTGAAACCTATCTTATCCAAGACAAAAATTCTTGCATGGCATGGGATGCGCTAGTAGAATAGTAAAAATTAAAAATTATAAGTCAGGCAAATGAAGCATATAAGTCATGCTTAATTACTAAAACAAACTTGTCGTTGTGACTTACTGTATCGAATTCGAAAGTCTCATCCAGCTTGATGCTGAATCGCCTACCATCAACAAGGAAATTTATGTCGCACTGGCCGCGCTCGTCTTCACAGTATGTGCACATACCAAAAAAATTTCCGTCGTCAGACGACATTTTCTATGTTTATATTAGGCGAAACATTAAACACTTACTAGTTCAATTAATTCAACTACTTATATTAATTTAACTAAGCATTTACTAAAAATAAACTAGTTATATTAATTCAGTTAGTTCAACTAAGCATTTACTAAAAATAAAGTAGTTATATTAATTCAATAGGTTTAACTAAGCATTTACTAAAAATAAACTAGTTCTATATATTAATTTAACTAGTTCAACTAAGCATTTACTAAAAATAAACTAGTTCTATATATTAATTCAACTAGTTCAACTAAGCATTTACTAAAAATAAACTAGTTCAAATATATATCTAACTATAATATTTTAATTAGATAATCAAATCTCAGATACGACAATTTTCTTACTAAAAATAAACTAGTTATATTAATTATTCAACTAGTTCAAATCTCATATACCTAAATAAACTAGTTCGACAATTTTCTTACTAAAAATAAACTAGTTATATTAATTATTCAACTAGTTCAAATCTCACATACCTAGCTA
>NC_057798.1:2879937-2967274 GCF_018294505.1 Triticum aestivum
TCGGGGCGGCGGTGCGAGACGACGACGACAACGGGCGGCGGCGGGGACAGCGACGACGACGACGGACGACGGGCGACGGGCGGCGACGACGGGATCGAGCGGCGCGCGGCGATGTCGAGAGGCTGGAGACGAAAGTGGGGAGATGTAACTGAAATTTTCGTAAGTGCTATATATATAGGATGGGCCTTTAGTACCGGTTGGAGCCACCAACCGGTACTAAAGGCCAACTTTGGCCAGGCCAAGAGGCGGGAAGAGCAGGCCTTTAGTACCGGTTGGTGGATCCAACCGGTACTAAAGGGTGATCTTTAGTACCGGTTGGTGGCTACAACCGGTACTAAAGGCCTCGCGCTGCCACCCCAAAGTTTAGTCCCACATTGCCGGGCGAAGGGCAGCCGCACTGATTTATAAACCCAGCCGCGGCTACATCTTTGAACTCCTCTATATAGCAGGCTTGTGGGCCTAAATTCTGCGCGCTGCCCTGTGAGTCTGCTGGGCTTTTAAGGCCTGTAATTGCACGCCCGTGGCCTAGCAGGCCCACAGGGCAGCGCCCCAATTTTCTTTATATTTTTTTCTTTTCTGCTTTATTTTCTTCTATTTATTTCTGCGTAGTTTTTTGTATAGTTTTTTCTTTTCTGTTATATTTATTTTCTTCTATTTATTTCTGCGTAGTTTTTTGTATAGTTTTTTCTTTTCTGTTATATTTATTTTCTTCTATTTATTTCTGAGTAGTTTCTCATCTAGTTTGCCAAAATTCAACATTTTCAGAGTTCATTTTGTAGTGATTTTCAATTTCACGGTCATTTTATATAGTTTTTTTCTTTTCAGTTATAGTTTTTTTTTCCTGCTATTTTTTCTTTTCTGCAAAAATTGATGGTCAAAGTCTGGAGTTATAACCAAAGTTTAAAGAAAAGAAATACCGACGTGCAATTAGTTTTTGCCATAACAGAAGAAGTCCGGAGTTGTAATAAGTTATTAAAAATAAAAAAGAGGTGCAATGCTTGTTAATTTGCTTCAAGCCTTTCGGAATAGTGTAAACTGCACTGCGCATAGCTCCGTGCAGTCTACCATATTCCTGAAGGCTTGAAGCTAAGCAACGTGAGTATTGAGCCTCTTCTTCATCGTCTCTGCACTCAGGGCTTATAATCCGCTCCTAGTCCCTCTCTCTTCGCGAGGTGGGACTAAAAAACAGCTTACTAAGAAACTGTAGTACGGGTTCATTCATGAACCGGTACTAAAGGTGCTCGTGCGGCCCCAGCTAGCCTTACCTGACACAACCTCATTAGTACCAGTTCGTGGCACGAACCGGTGCTAAAGGTTCGCCACGAACCGGTACTAAACAGCTCCTCCCGCCTAGCAGTTGGTGCATACTGAACGCAAAAAATATAAAAGCATTTAGATCATGATCTTATATTTCTTTACAGTCTAAATTGTCAATATGATCTTATAACATCAAAAATACTTTGATCATCAATGATCTTTGTGTGTACAATCTGAATTGTCAATATGAGTCATCAATGATTTATAAACCGATGAAGACTCATATTGCGGCCACAAATTCTACACATAGAGTTCAATGAAGACCAAGTGCTTGTGATAGTTTGAGAAATAACATATTTAAGGTGGTAAAAGGCTTGTTATGGGAGCGATGTGGGACTAAAAACAGCTTGCCATAACCTCATTAGTACCGGTTCGTACCGGCACTAAATTGTGATGGTGGGCCCATAGCCTGACCGCAGGCTGACACAGCCTCTTTAGTACCGGTTCGTGGCATGAACCGGTACTAAAGGTTCGCCACGAACCGGTGCTATTGATCGCCGCCACGAACCGGCACTAATGTACACATTAGTGCCGGCTGAAATTCAAACCGGCACTATTGTGCTTCACATTTGACCCTTTTTCTACTAGTGCTATGGTGTTCGGTATGAAACATAACGAAGCTACTTGCCTCGATGGTTTTCTCACCGAGTTGTACAATCATATTTTTTGACGTACAGATACATCCATTCGAGGGACAAGCTTTTTCTAACGGAGGGAGTACAAATTAACATTTTACACGTGGACACTTTAAAAACTTTTCTGCAAAAATCATACCTTAATTAAAATTCTAAATATACATCGTTGCATGATTCACAAATAAGGTCCTATTATATAGTATAAAATATTCATTCATAGAATAGACTAGGGCACCCTCCATCCCTCAACACAAACGCAGCATTATTCACCTGGATCGGACTAACTCAACGGCAACATATGCACGTGACAATCTGCTACCTACGTACCAACAATTCAGTTCATCAGTTGCATACTGAGGGCTGAGGCGTACGACGGTGCATGTGCATGTGCGAGCTGGTCCAGCTCCGCGACGAACGCCGCGGCGTGCTCCTCCCTGACGCACTGCGTCAGCAGCCGCTCGCCGTCGGCCGCCGTGGCCCTGCAGGAGAGGAACGCCATGCACCCCGGCACCGTCGACTGCTGCCACCGTCCGACCACCCTCGCCGGCGGGCCGCCGCCGAAGTCTGCGCGGTCGAAGCCGATGTTCCGCCAGCTGGTCACCATCAGCGCGTTGTACCCGAAGGCCGCTGCCATCTCCTCCTCTCCCATCTCCGGCACGGCACCTCCGCCGCCCCCCATGTTCCGCAGCAGCTCTGGGACCCGGTCCTTGGCGCGCTTGATCAGGTCCACCACATCGTTCATGCCGCCATCCCCGGCGCCGGCCACCTCCCCGGTCGTCGCCAAGGCCAGCTGCGCCACCGCGCAGTTTCCGTAGTACCCTGCCGCCGCGCCAACGTGCTTGCGCACGTTCACGAAGAAGGCCAGCGGCGCCGGCGTGGACATGTCGTAGTCCGGATCGCCGCCGATGAGCGCCCGGGTGCGGCACCTCCACAGGACAGCCACCGCCGCCTCGAACGTCGTGCAGTACCCACCGTCATCGGCGTGGGCGGCCTTGTACTCGGACTTGATGCGGTTGATGAGCTTGACCGGGACGGTGATGTCCAGGTAGACGAGGCCCATGCCGCCGCGGTCCAGCATCAGCCACTGCTTTGCGGCGACCACCGGCGGCGAGAGCAGCGGCAGGGACACCGCGCGGCCGTCCCTCACCGGTGCAACGGACGGCACCAAGACATCATCGGCTTCAGCGCGGGCGAGCTCGCCGACGGCCTGCAGGAACTGCGCCATGCCGTCGCCATCAGCCAGCGTATGGTTCCACGTGACCCCGACGGTGAACCCGCCGCAGGCGAACTCGGTGACCTGCATGAGCAGCAGCGGGTCGGTGCGCCGGCAGCCTTCCGCGGCAGGGTAGCACAAGGCGAGCCCATCAAGGAGACTCGTGGAGACGGGCGCGTCGAGGAGGCCGTGGTCCTGCAGGGCACAACCCGCCGACGCGGCCACGAAGGGCACACCCTCCCCGGTGCAGGCGACGTGGAGAACGCTGTCGTCGTCGTCGTCATCGGCCGCGGCAAGGCGGCCGGCGACGGTCTGGTAGTGGACGAGCGCCCGGGAGAGGCCTTTCTTGATGGCCTCCACGGGCTGGTGGACGGGGCCGTCGAAGATGAGGAGCGCCGCGACCTGGAAGCCCACGTAGCTCCTGTCCCAGGACGAGAGCTGCACCACTTGCGTCTTCCCCAGAGCCGGCTCCATGGACGGGCGGACCATTACCGGCGGGCACTTGCTCACCGCGACGCTCATCTTCGATGCTAGCTAGCTAGTGCGTACGTACGTGGATCTAAAGTAGACGGAAAACACAAACACACACACTCTCTCTATCTCTGTCCTGTGTGCGTGTGTCTAGTACGTAGTGGATGTGGATCCTGTGGTTGCCTCGCCACATATAGAAGTGCAGTGCAGTATGGAAGGGACTAATGTGAGCATTAGTCCTGGTTCGAGCGGTTAAGGCGTCGGGAAGGCATTAGTCCCGGTTTAGATGAGACATTTAGTCCCGATTTGAGACATGAACCGAGACTAAAGGGCATTGATTTTTATTTTTGCCTGTTTTTTTCTGAATGTCATCTGGTGATGAAATTTTGCATGATATCAAAATATTTATCAATGTTTCGCACTAAAAAGATTCAGAGTTTTATGAACTTTTTTTGGTTTTACTGTTCACACTAGCTCACATAAGCTCAGGATCAGAACAGCTGTGTCCGCCAAAAAATCATTACTATAAAGGTAGTGTGCATTTATAGGTGTGAATACGTGGTCCACAAAAATGATTTTTACCCTTTTCAATTGATCAAATCTTATAACCCACTAAAAAATCTAATCTGACATGCTCATTGAGTCAAGCCTTATATTATATAGCCATCGAAACAGATTGTCCTTGGAAGCATCCCTGGCCAGCTCTACCTTTTCATCATCAGGTACATGATCTTCTTTTATCTGTTAACTTAAAATATAGCCTGAAGCATATACAAAACATTGAGACCCACATCAAGCCTCTGCATAGGAAAATGCACATAACCAAAAGAAGAAGTCAGACTAAAGTAATCAAAATGACCAATTGGCAAAATTAAAGTCATATAAGACCGATACTATACCTATGTCTATGGAGGAGGTGGACCAATCCGGAGATTATAGAGCCACCCATGTTGGATAAAAATCTCCCCGGTCATCCGCTCCCACAATATAGACATTGCCTTGAACTGCGGTTGGTACTCTGCCCGATGTAACATAGACGGTCTATACGAAGCCAATGCATGCAATGAAAGATAACCTGCAATGCAGATGAGTTTTTGCTACTAAAGAAATATCATTTCTGCTTAGTCAAAGAGACCATATACTAAGGCAGACCCTCCCACACTTATTACTGTGGAGAATACATATTTGGTATTCAGGCCATTCACCATATATATTGGCAATGCTTGTGCGTGGATACATATTTTACGCTATTTAAATGACTAACCAGATGTGACAAGCGGGGTTGTCTGTAATTACCACAACTCCACTCCGAAGGTTCCAGATGAAAATATTAGTTTATCATGGTATCTTCGGGTTGCATATTTGATTAGTATTATTATCTATTGAACCTCTGAGTGTCATAAGTGCATGATACATAGACTCGACCGTGAGTGACCAGATGTAGTTAGTTTCTAAGGGAACTTATCCCGACCTTGTGTCAAGTACATTATTCCAACTCTTGAAGAAATGTTTAATATGGAATTATAGCTAGATTCTTATATACTGCATTTTGTGCAACATATAACTTGAGATGCATGCAAACTGGATTTGGATCAAGTAGATGGTTATATGAAGCATTGTACATGTATGGTGCTTACATGATATGAACATGTATGGTAGGGACGTGAAACAATACTCACGAGTAGATGTCTATAATTAAGATTAGAACGAGCAACTTCAAGAAGGAGCTCAGTCGTCGGTTCGTGGCGGATCCAACATGGTATACGGCGCTGAGGTGACAAAAGATCACAATAATGACGGTGAAGAAGCCGAAGACTGCTGTCTAGGGTGAGCATTCGTTTCTCTAGCGGAGGTGGCATTCGAGAGGATTAACTCATGGTGAGGGGAAATTTTGTACGAGTACTCATGGGACTAACTCCTTAATTATTTTGATTTATATGGATAGACAAAAATAACTTTCAAAACTTTCGAGGAGGGGTGGGGGAGGGGGGTCCCCAAGCATAGCGGGAATTTCGCAGGAGAAGTGTTGTTGATTGAAACCTCATGAAAAAGTTATTTGTGTTTTAAAATGGTACATACTTAACAAGCTTTCCCACAAATATAATAATCCTGTAAGAAGCAAATAACGCTTTTCGATCCTGTGTGTTTGAATCAAATTTCTGTATGAATAATTCCCGCCTGTCATCGATAAGGTTAGTCCGGCTCCGCTACGAGAGCGGCCATAGCGGCGCATCGGTAGTGGTCGTTCGATGGTCTGAAGGACTAATTAAATGTATTTTTATATTATGTTTATATCGTTTTATACTTCTAATGAACTTTTATAATAGATCTAGGTTCTTTTTCTTGCAAAAGCGACAATTCTATAGGAATCAAATTACGTTACCAAAATGCATGACCTTCCGGCGTCATTGGAGCGACGTCACCCACAAAGACCGATCTGGACTACTCGAGTGGTGTGGAGCATGCACGGTTGTGCGGTTGTCTGGAGTGATCTCTCTCTCTCTCCCACATGTGATGTCGCCCTCTCTCAGTTAGTGATGCACGGGACCATCTATTCTGTTTAAACCCCGACACAGAAATATTTTTCTCCGGAAAAGGACGGTGATATTCAGCACCCCACGTACGATGGGCACGCTACAAGACAACAATGGCCAGCAATGCATGGCTTGCAATGTGTGCCTGCAAAAAATGTATTGAAACATACAAACCTGCGTGTATTATCCTTACTGACAAATGGTGTACATACGTACAAACTGGCGCGGTCAGAATCCACTCTTCTTCTCGCAAAACTGCAGGCGAGATCATATTCGTGGCGAGCATGCATATCCTGCATCGTGGACGTTTGATAGCCTGAAATCACACCAAAAATATCTCTTCAATCCAACTACCCACTTGTTTTCTTACTGCACGTCCCTGAAAAAAATCTTTATTGGTAGGACACGATCCTAGTCATGTTGGGACTCCCACACAGACCGGTCCTGGAGCAACCGCGTCGAGCCGAGAGCATCTACAACCACACGTAGCAAAATTGAGCCACCAAACACCCGCTGACGCGTTCACATATATTTCACACTTCACAACCACACTGCTCATCCAAACACATGCAACAGCCATGATCTACCTGGAAATTACTCTCAAACTACCATCTACACTACTAATCGTTGGATATGTTGGTGGAGTTCGTGCGGGAGCTGCCGGCGACGTGGTCATTGGCGGAAGGGCTAAACCGCGGCGGTTCCTCATTGATTTCCTTGACAGCCAAGGCCTCGCCGCCCTCGATGGCCATCTCGCGGAAGAAGCGGCGGTAGGCCTCCACCTCTGCTTCCGACTGGATGGAACCAAGGATGTCCTGCTGCTCCGCCGCTTCCTCCACTTGGGTGAGCTCGAACTCCTTGAGTGTCAGTCCTGAACCGCCGCCGGTGCCTCCTGCTCGTCGTCCCACGACTTCCCCTGCAGCGGCGCCAGCATCTCCGCCCCCACCTCCTCCTCCTGCTCCGGCGCTTCCACCTCCATGTGCCCCCACTAAGTTGCAAATATCACTGATATGGTAGGTGGGGCAGTGTGTGCCGACAGTGAATACTACAGATCCACGAATAGAAAGGAGGATTGCACGTCAATTACTACATAGTTGACTGGGACCGTAGACTAGTTGCACACACAAAGAGTTGATTCACGTGGTTGCTAGGTTGCAACCACATAGGAAGTTAGGTCATTCAGCTCTAAAATTGGTTTTGTGAAAAATTGCACCATGCAGTACGAAAGTTGCACCATGCAGTACGAAAGTTGCACCATGTAGTAACAGAGATGCCCCATATAGCACCAAAATAGGCATAAAAAATTCGTCGAAACATCCCCTCTTGTCGCAAGCTTCCAACAGTGAAAAGGGATCTAAATTTGGACACGTGGTTTGAAAGATATGCCTTTAAAAAAATAAAAAATCTGAAATAAATGCACATGATCCCGACCTAAGTGACTGATATGAACGCATTAATTTAATGCCAAAAAAAAATATGCATGGCGATCACGTAACTGAAGGATTATTTGGCACGTAAAAATTCCATGCTATCTAATCTAATCAAACACGGTTACTGGCATCAATGAATACCAAGGACAAGGCGGCGACTCCGACGGCTGCCGTCCATCCGTCCTCAGTTCACAGAGCATCACCTTGTCACGGTTGTCGGGGGCGAAGGGGTGGAAGAAGGGATCTGGCCCGTCGTTGTAGATCACCACTTCGACGTCCAGATCCACCGCCCCGGAGCGCCGCTGCTCCGCGGCCATGCGCTCCCGAACCGGCCTCGAGAGCCCCACCCTGGCACCGCGCGCCACCACAGCCACGTCCCTCCCTGTCCGCTCCGCCGCGCAGTCCTGCGGCGCCACGCGCGCCCAGGCAAGCGCGGCGCCACCGTAGGACACGGCGATGTCGGCGCGGTCGGCGCACGTCCTGTTCATCCGCAGCGTGAGGTTGAACGCCGGTGAGACAACGCGCGCCGGCCTGGCCAGGTTGATGCCGGCGAGGCCTTTGAGGTGGACGGAGATCGACGGGGCGCTGACGTATATCAGGTATTCGGCCCAGATCGTGGCCGCAATCACAGCGAGAGTAAAGAGGGTCGCGCAAACTGTCTCACGGCAAGTGAGAGGGCGGCCTTCCGGTGGTGGTGGTGCGTCGCCCAAGAACGGTGCCGCCGCTTCAACGTCGGCACCGAGGACGGCATGGTAGGGTTCTTCTAGGTCGACCCCGCCCTGACCCATCTCTCCCTCTCGATCTCTATCTCTCTCGCTCTTCAAAATATACTATGGCTCTTCAAAATATACTAGGCTACCTACGTGCGTACCATAATATAAGTTGCAAAAACGTCTTATATTAAGTTATATATAGGCTGGTTCAAGATAAGTTATAGGCTGACACGTCTTATCGCACGTTTTATTATCTCTAACGCCGCGTATATCGCATCCCCTAGGGACTTCAATCTTTGCCGGCCGTTCATACGTATATACCTGGCCACCTTAGGTAAATCCATCCATCAATATCGTTAATTTGTTAGTTATAGGAGGAAGATCCATGGAGGACACAGGTTGCATGGAGTCGCATCCATGGCTGCTGCGCGCGCTGCTCCTGCTCCTCGGCTCGGCACTGCTCGTCGGGCTTTTCGGCTTCGCCGTCTGTTATGGGGGCACTACTCCGCCAGACTTCGCCGTGTACATCACCAGCTTCGAGGGCCTCGACTTTGGGAGCGGCGACCCAGCGGCCGTGCAGCCTTCCTTCCACATCGTCCTCCGGGCCAAGAACCCCATCCCGCGCCGCCGCCAGCGGTGCTTCACGCAGGGGAGCGCGGTGGTGGACCTGGACGGCGTGCCCCTCGCGCGCGCCGACCACTTGGCGGGTTCTGCGTCCCGGGAAAGAGCGTCGTGGAGGTGCCCTTCGTGGTCACCGGCGGTGGGCTCGGGCTGCCGGACCAGCTATACGACGAGCGCGTTTGCAACGGCGGCGTGCCGTCGGTGGCTTTGCGGGTGAGGCTGGACGGGGAGACTTGGCCCAGGATGCTTCGGTGCACCGCCACGTTGGATGGGCGGCCGTCGGCGAATTGCCGGGGGTTCCACATGCTGGACCAAGGTCGTGTTCCACCATACGCTGGGTGACGCTCCCACCGATCTGTAATGTATGGCGATGGCGGGTTTGTTTCGTTCGGCCTCTTTTGCTTCTTGCTATGCACTCTCTGCAAGGAGTATTATATATGTATATATAGATGATGTCTATACTCTGAGCTTTTTGACATCCGTCAAAATAAGGAATAATGCACGATTCATCTTTGTTAGTACTTCTGATTTTTATCTGGCTTTTAGTTTTAGGCGGAGATTAATCAGCTGGTGCTCTTTTAACTTTTGAACAGTGGAAGGCAAAGTTCTTTAGTTATTGGCACCTGCTAGGCGTAAGCCGGCTGATGACAGCGAATTCTAAACTGCCTTGCGAGCCGTTGGATTGGGCGCTGTACAACCGTCTGTCTTGCACCAGCTGGACCACGTGGGAAATGGATCGTATCCCAGCCCAAGTTGACCCATCTCCGAAGCGTAGCACCCCTCCACGTTTGTCTTCAACCCCTCACGCCCTCTTCGTCTCGAGTAGCTGCACATCCATATATCTACAATTGGCGATTTGCCATCTTGTAGCAGCCGCCACAACAATTGATGATTTCTCCCACATAAAGCAGCCCGTTGCATTGCAGCTTCCGCCAACGGTGAGCTCACCACCGTTTGATGGTTGTGTACACCGTTTGATGCGGAGGCCCAGGATAATCATCCTTTTCGAAGGAAGCACACAAGTTGGTTAGCAATCGCCCAAATACACAGGAAAAAAAGGTCGCCTATTGTATTTCTGCTCTCACATATATTTTGTTGTCTTGCGTGCACCAAAGTGCATGTGGATCCCGATCGTGGTGAGGCAAAAAAGCTGTGTCAATATTTTGTTTTGATTAGCTACAAGTGGAGTACACCTCCCTCGCAACTCCCTCCATTTAAGAGCAGCTCGATATGGATCTAGCACCACTCATTTCCTTGACACAAACACACAGACACGCGTGCCCCGTCCCTGGAGCTAGCTAGCAGCCGGCTATATCAATCTCCAGGTATGTATGTCCAAGTGCCTGCTAATCTCTTCTCTATACTTTTTATATCTTGTTCTTTTGTTGGTTACTTCAGAAATGCCCGTTATAGGTGTCCTGATACATGTCAAACTGTTGCCTGATATAACATGTGTTGATCATTAAACTATATATATCACAAATGAAAATCACAGGGAGCAGTATTTAAAAACTATCCTTTCGAACTAGAACCAAACAACTTTACAGGAAGCAGATACAGCAATGGAAGTAGAAACTATGTCATAAATCTACTAGTAGCTAGCTTGCATGAAGAAACAACTTCACGTAATCAAAGTTTGCATACTTCTTTTCTTTTTTTGCGGGAAAAACTTACGATCTATTCATCAACTGTCTAGATAGTACAAAACACGGCTGAAGTAAAAATTACATCCAGGTCCATAGACCACCTCGCGACTACTACATAACATGTACGATGCCTTATATGCCGATAAAAAAAATATCGTTAAAGAAAAACTTTAGTTACCTCCAGAAAGATTGTAGTCGATATTTCCCTACCCCCGTTTTTCTCATTTCTTAGGCACATGAAATTCTTGTGACCCAACTTTTATTCAATTGTGCAAATTTCAGAAAAACGATAGGAGAATTTCTTTGCAAATTAAAATAGTTTTTTTCCATTACCATTCTATGGTATTAGGTGAATAAAATTTTACATTATTTTACCCAGTACATGAATATACAACTCATACTATTAATCCAGTACATAAAGTATGTACATTATTTTACATTATTAGGTGAATAGAAGTATGCAAACTTTGATTACGTGAATATGACTAACATGTAGTTGACTAATAAATATCAATCCAGGCCGAAGTAACATTAATATTAATGAGCATATTATATATTTTCTTATTTAACACCATGGTTTAATTAATTATTATTACCTTCCTTATTTGTACATAGAGAAAAGTCTACATTCACCCGCACAAACCTTATTGACAAACTCTTACCTTCGAAGAGGTAATAAATCTACGAGCCATTGAACTGCAGAAAATGAAAGGTTCACATTTACTAGGACCGTCTTAAAATTTCTTCAAAGTAGAACAGAACAACTTGATCTAGCCTTTGATGGTTGGATCCGGTGACGGCGGCGCTTGATCATCGGTTCCTTCTTGAAGGCGTTGATGTTGAAGAACCTTGTCGTCCTTGTGATGTCATGAGAAAGTTGGTGCGGATAAGGTCTTTGCCGTAGTTTGTCCATTGCGTATTTGATGCTTTGGAGTTCTTTTTTTATGGATAGGCATAGCATTGGTCTTGTATGACTTTGCTATTCGCCGGTGTGTTTTTTCTTGTGTGTGTTGATGTTGGTTGTGTGCATCCTAACTATGCAGAGGCCGGGTGTGTGCTCATTGTGTTTGTATCCATTTGATGCTTCATATTGAGTCAATAAAATCTACACTTTATCGGGAAAAAAAAGAACCGAACAACTTGACAGAAGCAGAGCAATGGAAGTAGAAAAGATGTCATAAATCTAGCTAGCTAGCTGGGATAAAGAAGCAAGACCACCATAAACCTTTCTGGTATTTCTTGTGTTTTCTGTATCATATTATATACAATTTAAAGCATGTGTGCTGAGTTGAGAAAGAGAGCGCAACTGCCAAGTTAATATGGTATTAGATGACAAGACAAAAACACTTCATTAATTTTTTTTGTGCTTTACTAAGAGAAAGAGAGCGCAACTTACATTTTTATGTGCAGCTACATACACAAATTGATGAAAAGTTACATATTATGTGTGTCTATGGCTCTCTTTTTGCTAGATTTCCCTTACACATGAGTTAGGTAAAAAAAACTTTTGACACACTACGTCTAAACATGAATGCAGTTCTTGCACAACACCCAGTATGAGTGGACCAGTGGATGGACGCACAGAGAAGGAGCCACTGGCCGTAGTGATTGTGTATGCATTTGACTGCACCACATCGACCCCGGACTGGTACAAGGTAGACAATGTGTTTTGGTTGGTGCAAGAGAAGCTCACCCGCATCAGGGGTAGCAGCCTCGGCTACACATACGTCATGTCAACCCCTAATACTTACACGTCGGATATGAAATTAGTTGACTCTGCTGAGATAAACGGAAATGGCTACAAAAGTAGCCCGTCCTGGAAAAGGACTGCCTGTGTCAAAAATATGACATCTGGACTCTATGAAGCACATAGACTAATCAATGAAAACGGGAACATGAATGCAATCATCTTGTTATTTTCTGATGGGTTGGTTAACAAGGGCGACTTCTTTGATGGAGCTGAGGACTTCCTCTCCAGTGTGCCCGTCTACACGTTTACCCTTGGCGGAAATGCATATAACCAGGTATGAATCTGACTGGAGCTAAGCCAGTCCACATTATATTAAAAAAAATTAATTTCATTTTTATCGATATCATGTGTATATGCTACAGGGTCTTCGCACCATCGCAGCAAATTCCCCAGGTGGGATGTTCAGCCCCCTCCCTCTTCCAGACTTTCCAAGCCTATCTGCGCCCTTCTCCCAACTCTTGGATAACATCCTTAATGATACCACGATGCACAGTGAGAAGAATCCTAGTCCCACTTCCGGTATATATACAAAATCATCCGATCCAATTCCAATATAGGAGTATTCATAAAATTATGCTTGCTTGGAAACAAACATGTGATTGCGTAAATGATGAATGGTCAATGTTTATGTGCAGGGAGGTGGCCGTTAAATGTAGTGATTGTGTCAGCATTTGATTGCACCACCTCGACCCCAGCTTGGAACAAGGTGAATCGTGAGGTCTATTGGTTGGTGCAAAAGAAGCTAACCCAATTTGTTCATAGTTGCCTTGGCTACACATATGTCATGTCCACCCCAAACACGTACACATCTGAGATGAAACTGGTTGACCCCATGGAGATAGAGGCAAGTGGGTACCCAAGAAGCTCAGCCTGGCGAAGGGATGCTTGCACGAACAACATGGCAGCTGGTCTCATCGAGGCACACAGACTGATCAGCGAGCACGGGCACCTGAATGGCATCATCTTGCTCTTCTCTGATGGGTTGATTAACAAGGGCGACTTCTTTGATGGAGTTCAGGGCTTCATCTCCAAAGTTCCAGTTCACACATTTACTCTTGGCGGAGATGCATATAACCAAGTACGTATTTGACCAGGTTTATTTTAATCCAAATTATGTCCAGCTTATTAATCAATTCAATTTGCGCACATATCATGAGTATATGCTATAGGATCTTTTCACCATCGCAATAAATTCACCGGGAGGCACGTTTCACACCCTCCCTGTCCCGGAAAAACCGAGTCTATCGGTGCCTTTTTTGAGGCTGGTGGATACCATCCTCAGTGGCGCAGGTATTTGTAACAACAAATATTCGACCCGATCTGAATTCAAGAGTGATCATGATATATGCTTGCTAGGAACACATATATATAATTGAGTCAATGACATATTGATTTGTAGGGAAGTGGCCACTAGACGTGGTGATTGTGTATGCATTTGACAGTACCACCTCAACCCCAGATTATAAAACTGTGGACAATATCTTTTGGTTGGTGCAAGAGAAGCTCATCCGTCTCGTGGATAGCTGCCTTGGTTACACTTATGTCATGTCAACCCCGAACACGTGCACGTCTGATAGGAAAATAGTTGATTCGACCGATACAGAGTTAAAAGGCTACAAAAGAAGCCCGTCCTGGAGACGGTCCGCCTGCACGAAGAACATGGCGTCTGGCCTCTTCGAGGCCCACAAACTGATCAGCTACCGTGGACACTGGAATAGCATCATCTTGCTCTTCTCCGATGGGCTGATCAACAAAGGAGACTACTTTGATGGAGCCGAGGACTTCGTCTCCAAAGTACCTGTCCACACGTTTACTCTCGGCGGAGACGCGAACAACCACGTAAGTACAAGATTGGAGATCCATTAATCCAAGTTTCATGACAATTTAGTAATTACATCAACTCACTCATGTATGACGCCTATATGCTATAGGTTCTTCATGCCATGGCAAAGAATTCCCCTGGTGGGATGTTTCACCCCCTCCAGGTCCCTGATAAGCCGAATCTACCAGCACCCTTCTCGCAACTGCTGGACAACATCCTCAACGGTACCACGAGATCCACCTAGTCCAAAATTCCCGATTCAGGTAATATTATAGATCATTATATATCTCCTCAATGAAAAATAGAGTATTATATATTAACTGGCTACATATTCATGAGTGTGCCAATAAATGAATGGTTACTGATGTGTGACGGTCATTCATGCAGCTAGGAGAAACAAGGAGGGGCATGTGATGATGAAACCGCGCGCCCAGCAGTTGCTGAGGCTGCGAGTGGTTGCCGCCTTCGCCACTAAGCCGTAGGTACTCTACCTCCGCCATTTCAAATCGTCACCATTCACACGGCTCACCTACACACCAATAAATTTATAATTTACATTTTCGGCCCGGGCAGTCCTTATTTACTTCTGCATAACTTTTTTTTCCAATAATAATGTGTTAGTTGCATGAGTTTCCTTTGGTTTTCTTGTAATCACACTTTACCCTATCAAGTTTCCCCTTAATTTGAACCGTGTTCGCTAGAACTCCATACATACAGTTCTAATATTGGTCCGGTACGGTCAAAAATGATGGTCCATACATGCTGCTAGCCGCAACCATGACAATTTTGACTTCTCAAATTGCTATTAATTTCGAAGTCAGCGCATTGGCGTACATGTTAGGTTAGCTAGCTGCTGTCTGGCAAAGATGAACATCAACATGTGAATATAAAATGGAGTCAGCTAAACCAGCGCTGAGCGGGTGGTCATGCCAAGAAATTGACTAGCAGAGGAGAGATTAATGCGGAGTGATTTACGATGCAACTACAAAGAACTTCAAGTGAGTGTTACTGTCTTGTGCATATTTGGTTTTGCTTACTCGAGGTTAATTATAGTAATGTAATTGATGAGTTATGCATGCATGCACAGCTTCCACTTTATTTTGATAGAGATCAATTTGACCGGGGAGTAGTAATTGTCTTAGACTCGAGATGAAAAGATCCCCAGGACTATGCGGACATGACTGCAATGCTCCAGAAGTAAGTTCAATCGATCATTATCACACCATATCGGCAACTTTGTTCATTTCCTGATATCAAGTAATTATTATTTTTGTCTCACAGGGTTTGGAAAGAGTTCACCGGAATAGTTCCGGGACTGCCGAGGGAGCTGCGATTTACTCACTCGAAAGTAAGTAGTACTTGCTAGTTCTGCGCATCTCCCATTTATTCTATTTTCATCAATACCATTTATCATGTTTGATTATCAGTTTGATTGAACTCTATTTCTCGTAAAAGTCTTGTGGCAGAAAGGCGGGAATAATTTATGTGGATGCTACGTTTGCGAGTTCATCTATAACGCGACCTCTCAGCGGGGCTACTTCGGAAAACAATATGAAGTACGTAAACAATAATATTCACAATTTTATTTTATTATCATCATTTGTGTTGAGTTTTATTCATATATATGTATTGACCCCTTCTTTAAATTAGATGTTGCAGATGCAGGATGAACTCTTACCACATGATTGTATTCGAGCAATTCAAGAGGAATTAGCGGGACTCTTTCTTGACCACGTCATAAATGAGAAGCGAGAATACCATGTGGAAATTGATTATAGATGTTAGGGATTGTAAGAGATGTTATATTGTATATATGTAGTAGCGTCAGATCGATATACGAAAACTTGTTGTTCGACCAATCTCTCGGAGAAAGAGAGGTCACTCTCTCTCTATATATATGTTCATGACGATATTGTACAATTAATGGTTCCTTCATTTGCTTACTAGCTAGCGTGTTGAGTTATGTCTATATGTATAGTAGCTAGCGTCGACCAAGCACGGAAAAAGAGAGGTCACTTCTCTCTATTAGCTAGCTAACACAATATGAAACCCTTAAGTTAACCCTCCAAAACAAAAACCCCAGCGCCTGCGAGCTGCTGATGCGTGGTAGCCTTTTGGTCCGGGTTGGTGTTACCAACCAGGACTAAAGGTCCTCCTGCCTGGGCGCCCCGCTGCGGCCACGTGGAGCCCCTTCTGTCCCGGTTCGTAAGCGAACCGGGACTAAAGGTTTTGGGTTTTAGTCTCAACCCTTTAGTCCTGGTTCAAGAAAACGGGACTAAAAAGGCCCTCCGGAACCGGGATTAATGGGCCGTTTTCTACTAGTGGCCGTAACCGCCGCCTCCGAGATAGTGGTGGATAAGGCCACGCGCCTTGGCGATCTTGGGTGGCAAATCCTCCTTTATCATCGGGCGGTGGTGATGTCGTGGTGGCGACGAGGGCCCATCGATCCGCGCGTAGCGACCTTGTGGCGGAGGCGACGATGGCTCGTCCTTCACGCGGGGGAGGCACTGGGGACTCCGGCTCCTGCTTCAAGCAGTCGCCAATGTGAAAGTCGTGGTTGCACGACGGGGATGAGGACTCGTCGTTCACCTGCCGGGGTGGGGATACCGGCTTCCGCTTAATGCAGACCCGCGGGTGGGACAGTGGCTCCTCCTTCACGCGCGCCGTCGACGGTAGTGCCGGGCCCATATGACGGAGCGAACGCTTTGTCATAATCTCCATCTGATGGACGTAGGCACACAAATTCTTCGTCCGTCAGAGACGCCTCCGAGATGAGATGGGCCCGTTGCTGCGGCTGGTCCTCCTCGTTGCCGGAGGAGATGACTATCTCCTCCTTGACGGAGGAGCCCTCCACCATGGATGCAGATGGTCCCGGTGAGCGAGGGTGGCGGTGCCATGATCCACCTGACGACGAACTCCCACAGGTGCCGCCTGCCGGCGCGAAGAACCAGGACTTCGGCATCGCTCGGAGATGAGGAAGGTATCTACGAGGTGGAGGAGGATGGTGCGGTGCTCGGGAGGAGGGTGCGGATCTGGAGCACGGCTATAGTAGCCGCGGGCAGGCCAGGCGGAGGGGCGGTTTGCCCGCTGTTAGAGTACACGAGTTGGTCTCTGGCGCTACCAGCTTGAGCTGGTCAAGCGCACCTTATGCCACCGACCTTGTATGACGCATGCAGAGCAACGACCGGTGTCTCCATCCCATAGATCTAGGATCGATTGTTGTATTCAGTTAGAGAGTGCGTGTGTATTTCCTTCTCTCTCTCCCAGATGTACTCTATATTACTGCCCCTTGTGCATGAATACAAGTGTGATGCATCGCAACCTTATCTCAATTCTCAACATGACATCATTCTCACTACATCGTCCTCGGTCGCGAGTTCTCCATGCCAGATCTCGGCCCTCTCTCTCACTTCCTCGGCATTGTCGTCTCCCGCTCATCTTCGGGTCTCCACCTCTCTCAGCGACAGTATGCTTTGGATATCATCGAGCGAGCTAGTATGTCCGATTGTCATCCTGTTCGTACTCCTATCAACTCGGGTGCTAAACTCTCTATATCAGACGGTGATCTCCTCGATAACCCTACTCTCTACCGTAGACTCACCGGTGCCTTGCAGTACATGGCCATCACCCGTCCTAACTTATCTTACGTTGTTGAACACGCCTGTCTTTTCATGCACGCTCCTCGCTCCTCTCACTACTACCTTGTCAAGCGCATTATACGTTACCTCAAGGGCACCCTAGACTACGGCTTGCATATATACCCATCATCACCCTCCATGCTCTTCGCTTACTCCGACGCAGACTGGGTTGGCTGCCCCTACACTCGACGTTCTACCTCTGGGTTTTGCGTTTTTCTTCAGGATAATTTGATATCTTGGTCGTCGAAGCGACAACTTACTGTTTTCAGGTCTAGCGCTGAGGCGCCGTGCCGTTGCCCACGTCATTGCCGAGATGGCTTGGCTTCGACAGTTATTCCAGGAGCTACATCAACCCATCACTAAGTCTACTGTGGTTTATTGTGATAATGTCTCTATGGTGTATATGTCGGCTAACCCAGTGCAGCCTCAACGGACGAAACATATCGAGATCGACATTCATTTCGTCTATGACAAGGTTTCTTTGGGAGAGGTGCGCGTGTTGCATGTTCCTACTTCTTCACAGTATGCAGATATCTTCACGAAAGGTCTGCCTACCGCTACATTCACACAGTTCTGGTCCAGTCTCAACGTTCGGCAAGCCCACGATGAGACTGCGGGGGGTTGTTAGACTACACGAGTTGGTCTCCGGTGCTACCAGCTTGAGCTGGTCAAGCGCACCTTATCCCACCGACCTTGCATGGTGCATGCAGGGCAACGACCGGTGTCTCCATCCCATCGATCTAGGATCGATTGTTGTATTCAGTTAGACAGTGCGTGTGTATCTCCTCTCTCTCTCTCCCAGATGTACTCTCTATATTACTGCCCCTTGTGGATGAATACAAGTGTGATGCATCGCAACCTTATCTCAATTCTCAACACCCGCTTCAATGGGGCGTACCGGACAGAGTTGGTTTCTCGAGACGCGGCATTTGCATGGAAGCGGCAACGCCCGAGAGGTGGCGTCAGTGTGCGCCGCTTTCCCGTCCAGTCAAATCGCGGCATCAATGTCGGCGCTGCATGCTCTGGGTCGATATGAATGCGGCGCGGCAAGCGGTGCCGTGTGTGGGATGGAAATCATGGGAGGGGCGGGTGCGGGGGTTTGGGTGGGTCAGTGTCGTCAGAAGCGGGCTTCGGAGCGGTCCAGGCGCCCGCAAAGTTTCCTCATTTTTGTCTTCGATTTGCGAGAGAAAGTACGTTTAGACCGTGTCGCGGATCGATACAGACCTATATTGGATGATTTCCGCAGTCCGGACATCACGGGCCACACACGTATGCGGGTGGTTTTTGAGATTAGCTTTACTAAAAAAATGAGCATAGATGCTTATTTTTAATGACCTATTACAATTCAGAAATAAATAGAAGGAAAAATAGTTGTGATTAACTTAACTAAAAAATGAGCATAGATGCTTATTTTTAATGACTTATTACAACTCAGAAATAAAAAGAAAAAAAAATAAATATAGCAGAAAAGAAAAAAAAACTATATAAAAACTACTCAGAAATAAATAGAAGCAAAAATAGTTGTGATTAACTTTATTTAAAAAATGAGCATAGATGCTTATTTTTAATGACTTTTTATAATTCAGAAATAAATAGAAGAAAAAATAGTTGTGATTAACTTAACTAAAAAATGAGCATAGATGCTTATATTTAAGGACTTATTACAACTCAGAAATAAAAAGAAAAAAAATAAATATAACAAAAAAGAAAAAAAACTATATAAAAAACTGCTCAGAAATGAGCATAGATGCGCTTATAGAGAAAATTCAACCTAAATTCATAATAAATTTCTACTAATTTGAGAGAAATTCAATATGAATTTAGATTAAATTTCCTGTATAAGGGCATCTATTTTCATTTTGAGAGGAGCTCAACAAAGGGAGAGAGGGAGGGGCTTATAAACCGGTCTGATTCCCCTTCGGTTGGCGAGGTGGGACTAAACTCTGACCGCAACGAGGACCAACCCTTTAGTACCGGTTGGTGGCATGAACCAGAACTAAAGGGCAGCCTTTGGTCCCGGTTCAAGCCACCAACCGGGACCAATGGTGGTGGGCCAGGAGCGAGGCGCATTGGTCCCGGTTCGTCCCACCAACCGGAACCAATAGGTCCAGACGAACCGGGACCAATGTGTTGGGGAACGTAGTAATTTCAAAAAAAATCCTACGTACACGCAAGATCATGGTGATGGCATAGCAACGAGAGGGGAGAGTGTCCGTCCACGTACCCTCGTAGACCGTAAGCGGAAGCGTTATGACAACGCGGTTGATGTAGTCGTACGTCTTCACGATCCGACCGATCCAAGCACCGAACGTACGGCACCTCCGAGTTCAGCACACGTTCAGCTCGATGACGATCCCCGGGCTTCGATCCAGCAAAGCTTCGGGGATGAGTTCCGTCAGCACGACGGCGTGATGACGATGATGATGCTCTACCGGCGCAGGGCTTCGCTTAAACTCCGCGACGATATGACCGAGGTGGAATATGGTGGAGGGGGGCACCGCACACGGCTAAGGAATGATCCGTAGATCAACTTGTGTCTTGTGGGGTGCCCCCTGCCCCCGTATATAAAGGAGGGAGGGGGAGGTGCGGCAGGCCCCTTTGGGGTGTGCCTGGAGGAGTCCTACTCCCACCGGGAGTAGGACTCCCCCCTCTTGCCTTGGTGGAGAAGGAAAGGGGGGAGGGGAAAGAAGAAAGAGGGGCGCCCCCCCCCCCCTTCCTTGTCCTATTCGGACTAGGGGGGGAGGGGGCGCGCGGCCTGCCCTGGCCGGCCCTCCTCTTCTCCCTCATGGCCCACTAAGGCCCATTAACCCCCGGGAGGGTTCCGGTAACCCCCCGGTGTTCCGGTAAAATCCCGATTTCACCCGGAACCTTTCCGATGTCCAAACATAGGCTTCCAATATATCAATCTTTATGTCTCGACCATTTCGAGACTCCTCGTCATGTCCGTGATCACATCCAAGACTCCGAACAAACTTCGGTACATCAAAACTTATAAACTCATAATAAAACTGTCATCGTAACGTTAAGCGTGCGGACCCTACGGGTTCGAGAACTATGTAGACATGACCTAGAACCATTCTCGGTCAATAACCAATAGCGGGGCCTGGATGCCCATATTGGTTCCTACATATTCTACGAAGATCTTTATCGGTCAACCTTATCTCCCACTTGGACTTGGTCCCGAATGGAATTGAAGCGTCTCTTGATGTGCTTGGTCCTCTTGTGAAATCTGGATTCCTTTGCCAAAGCAATTGCACCAGTATTGTCACAGAAGATCTTCATTGGTCCCGACGCACTAGGTATGACACCTAGATCGGTAATGAACTCCTTCATCCAGACTCCTTCATTTGCTGCTTCAGAAGCAGCTATGTACTCCGCTTCACATGTAGATCCTGCCATGACGCTTTGTTTAGAACTGCACCAACTTACAGCTCCACCGTTTAATAAAAACACGTATCCGGTTTGCGATTTAGAATCGTCCGGATCAGTGTCAAAGCTTGCATCAACGTAACCATTTACGACTAGCTCTTTGTCACCTCCATATACGAGAAACATATCCTTAGTCCTTTTCAGGTATTTCAGGATGTTCTTGACCGCTGTCCAGTGATCCACTCCTGGATTACTTTGGTACCTTCCTGCCAAGCTTATTGCTAAGCATACGTCAGGTCTAGTACACAGCATTGCATACATGATAGAGCCTATGGCTGAAGCATAGGGAACATCTTTCATTTTCTCTCTATCTTCTGCTGTGGTCGGGCATTGAGTTTGACTCAACTTCACTCCTTGTAGCACAGGCAAGAAACCTTTCTTTGCCTGATCCATTTTGAACTTTTTCAAAATTTTGTCAAGTTATGTGTTTTGTGAAAGTCCTATTAAGCGTCTTGATCTATCTCTATAGATCTTGATGCCCAATATGTAAGCAGCTTCACCGAGGTCTTTCATTGAAAAACTTTTATTCAAGTATCCCTTTATGCTATCCAGAAATTCTATATCATTTCCAATTAATAATATGTCATCTACATATAAAATCAGAAATGCTACAGAGCTCCCACTCACTTTCTTGTAAATACAGACTTCTCCAAAAGTCTGTATAAAACCATATGCTTTGATCACACCATCAAAATGTTTATTCCAACTCCGAGATGCTTGCACCAGTCCATAAATGGATCGCTGGAGCTTGCACACTTTGTTAACACCTTTTGGATCAACAAAACCTTCTGGATGCATCATATACAACTCTTCTTCCAGAAATCCATTCAGGAATGCAGTTCTGACATCCATTTGCCAAATTTCATAATCATGAAATGCAGCAATAGCTAACATGATTCGGACAGACTTAAGCATCGCTACGGGTGAGAAAGTCTCATCGTAGTCAACCCCTTGAACTTGTCGAAAACCTTTCGCAACAAGTCGAGCTTTATAGACAGTTATATTACCATCAGCGTCAGTCTTCTTCTTAAAGATCCATTTATTCTCAATGGCTTGCCGATCATCGGGCAAGTCAACCAAAGTTCATACTTTGTTTTCGTACATGGATCCCATCTCAGATTTCATGGCCTCTAGCCATTTTGCGGAATCTGGGCTCATCATCGCTTCCTCATAGTTCGTAGGTTCATCATGGTCAAGTAACCTGACTTCCAGAATAGGATTACCGTACCACTCTGGTGCGGATCTTACTCTGGTAGACCTACGAGGTTCAGTAGAAACTTGATCTGAAGTTTCATGATCAATATCATCAGCTTCCTCACTAGTTGGTGTAGTTGTCACAGGAACCGGTTCTTGTGATGAACTACTTTCCAACAAGGGAGTAGATACAATTATCTCATCAAGTTCTACTTTCCTCCCACTCACTTCTTTCGAGAGAAACTCCTTCTCTAGAAAGGATCCGATTTTAGCAACGAAAATCTTGCCCTCAGATCTGTGATAGAAGGTGTACCCAATAGTCTCTTTTGGGTATCCTATGAAGACACATTTCTCCGATTTGGGTTCGAGCTTATCTGGTTGAAGTTTCTTCACATAAGCATCGCAGCCCCAAACTTTAAGAAACGACAACTTTGGTTTCTTGCCAAACCACAGTTCATAAGGTGTTGTCTCAACGGATTTTGATGGTGCCCTATTTAACGTGAATGCGGCCGTCTCTAAAGCATAACCCCAAAACGATAGCGGTAAATCAGTAAGAGACATCATAGATCGCACCATATCTAGTAAAGTACGATTACGACGTTCGGACACACCATTTTGCTGTGGTGTTCCGGGTGGCGTGAGTTGCGAAACTACTCCGCATTGTTTCAAGTGTAGACCAAACTCATAACTCAAATATTCTCCTCCACGATCAGATCGTAGAAACTTTATTTTCTTGTTACGATGATTTTTCACTTCACTCTGAAATTCTTTGAACTTTTCGAATGTTTCAGACTTGTGTTTCATTAAGTAGATATACCCATATCTGCTCAAATCATCTGTGAAGGTGAGAAAATAACGATACTCGCAGCGAGCCTCAACATTCATTGGACCACAAACATCAGTATGTATGATCTCCAACAATTCAGTTGCTCGCTCCATAGTTCCGGAGAACGGCGTTTTAGTCATCTTGCCCATGAGGCACGGTTCGCAAGTACCAAGTGATTCATAATCAAGTGATTCCAAAAGCCCATCAGTATGGAGTTTCTTCATGCGCTTTACACCGATATGACCTAAACGGCAGTGCCACAAATAAGTGGCACTATCGTTATCAACTCTGCATCTTTTGGTTTCAACACTATGAATATGTGTATCACTACTATCGAGATTCAATAAAAATAGACCACTCTTCAAGGGTGCATGACCATAAAAGATATTACTCATATAAATAGAACAACCATTATTCTCTGATTTAAATGAATAACCGTCTCGCATCAAACAAGATCCAGATATAATGTTCATGCTCAACGCTGGCACCAAATAACAATTATTTAGATCTAAAACTAATCCCGATGGTAGATGTAGAGGTAGCGTGCCGACCGCGATCACATCGACTTTGGAACCATTTCCCACGCGCATCGTCACCTCGTCCTTAGCCAATCTTCGCTTAATTCGTAGTCCCTGTTTTGAGTTGCAAATATTAGCAATAGAACCAGTATCAAATACCCAGGTGCTACTGCGAGCATTAGTAAGGTACACATCAATAATATGTATATCACATATACCTTTGTTCACTTTGCCATCCTTCTTATCCGCCAAATACTTGGGGCAGTTCCGCTTCTAGTGTCCAGTATGCTTGCAGTAGAAGCACTCAGTTTCAGGCTTAGGACCAGACTTGGGTTTCTTCTCTTGAGCAGCAACTTGCTTGCTGTTCTTTTTAAAGTTTCCCTTCTTCTTCCCTTTGCCCTTTTTTTTGAAACTGGTGGTCTTGTTAACCATCAACACTTGATGCTCCTTTTTGATTTCTACCTCCGCAGCTTTTACATTGCGAAGAGCTCGGGAATAGTTTTGTTCATCCCTTGCATATTATAGTTCATCACGAAGCTCTTGTAGCTTGGTGGCAGTGATTGGAGAATTCTGTCAATGACACTATCATCAGGAAGATTAACTCCCAGTTGAATCAAGTGATTATTATACCCAGACATTTTGAGTATGTGTTCACTGACAGAACTATTCTCCTCCATCTTGCAGCTATAGAACTTATTGGAGACTTTATATCTCTCAATCCGGGCATTTGCTTGAAATATTAACTTCAACTCCTGAAACATCTCATATGCTCCATGACGTTCAAAACGTCGTTGAAGACCCGGTTCTAAGCCGTAAAGCATGGCACACTGAACTATCGAGTAGTCATCAGCTTTGCTCTGTCAGACGTTCTTAACATCGTCAGTTGCATCAGCAGCAGGCCTGGCACCCAGCAGTGCTTCCAGGACGTAACTTTTTTGTGCAGCAATGAGGATAATCCTCAGGTTACGGACCCAGTCCGTGTAATTGCTACCATCATCTTTCAACTTTGCTTTCTCAAGGAACGCATTAAAATTTAATGGAACAACAACACAAGCCATCTATCTACAAACAAACATAGACAAGCAAAATACTATCAGGTACTAAGTTCATGATAAATTTAAGTTCAATTAATCATATTACTTAAGAACTCCCACTTAGACAGACATCTCTCTAGTCATCTAAGTGATCACGTGATCCAAATCAACTAAACCATGTCCGATCATCACGTGAGATGGAGTAGTTTCAATGGTGAACATCACTATGTTGATCATATCTACTATATGATTCACGTTCGACCTTTCGGTCTTCGTGTTCCGAGGCCATATCTGTATATGCTAGGCTCGTCAAGTATGACCTGAGTTTTCCGCGTGTGCAACTGTTTTGCACCTGTTATATTTGAACGTAGAGCCTATCACACCCGATCATCAGGTGGTGTCTCAGCACGAAGAACTTTCGCAACGGTGCATACTCAGGGAGAACACTTCTTGATTATTAAGTGAGAGATCATCTTAAAATGCTACCGTCAATCAAAGCAAGATAAGATGCATAAAGGATAAACATCACATGCAATCAATATAAGTGATATGATATGGCCATCATCATCTTGTGCTTGTGATCTCCATCTTCGAAGCACCGTCGTGATCACCATCGTCACCGACGCGACACCTTGATCTCTATTGTAGCATCGTTGTCGTTACGCCATCTATTGCTTCTACGACTATCACTACCGCTTAGTGATAAAGTAAAGCAATTACAGGGCGTTTGCATTTCATACAATAAAGCGACAACCATATGGCTCTTGCCAGTTGCCGATAACTTCGGTTACAAAACATGATCATCTCATACAATAGAATATAGCATCACGTCTTGACCATATCACATCACAACATGCCCTGCAAAAACAAGTTAGACGTCCTCTACTTTGTTGTTGCAATTTTTACGTGGCTGCTACGGGCTTAGCAAGAACCGTTCTTACCTACGCATCAAAACCACAACAATAGTTTGTCAAGTTGGTGCTGTTTTAACCTTCGCAAGGACCGGGCGTAGCCACACTCGGTTCAACTAAAGTGAGAGAGACAGACACCCGCCGGTCACCTTTAAGCAACGAGTGCTCGTAGCGGTGAAACCAGTCTCGCGTAAGCGTACGCGTAATGTCGGTCCGGGCCGCTTCATCTCACAATGACGCTGAACCAAAGTATGACATGCTGGTAAGCAGTATGACTTATATCGCCCACAACTCACTTGTGTTCTACTCGTGCATATAACATCAACGCATAAAACCTAGGCTCGGATGCCACTGTTGGGGAACGTAGTAATTTCAAAAAAATTCCTACGTACACGCAAGAGCATGGTGATGGCATAGCAACGAGAGGGGAGAGTGTCCGTCCACGTACCCTCGTAGACCGTAAGCGGAAGCATTATGACAACGCGGTTGATGTAGTCGTACGTCTTCACGATCCGACCGATCCAAGCACCGAACGTACGGCACCTCCGAGTTCAGCACACGTTCAGCTCGATGACGATCCCCGGGCTCCGATCCAGCAAAGCTTCGGGGATGAGTTCCGTCAGCACGATGGTGTGGTGACGACGATGATGCTCTACCGGCGCAGGGCTTCGCTTAAACTCCGCGACGATATGACCGAGGTGGAATATGGTGGAGGGGGGCACCGCACACGGCTAAGGAATGATCCGTAGATCAACTTGTGTCTTATGGGGTGCCCCCCTGCCCCCGTATATAAAGGAGGGAGGGGAAGGTGCGGCCGGCCCCTTTGGGGTGCGCCTGGAGGAGTCCTACTCCCACCGGGAGTAGGACTCCCCCCTCTTGCCTTGGTGGAGAAGGAAAGGGGGGAGGGGAAAGAAGAAAGAGGGGCGCCCCCCCTTCCTTGTCCTATTCGGACTAGGGGGGGAGGGGGCACGCGGCCTACCCTGGCCGGCCCTCCTCTTCTCCCTCATGGCCCACTAAGGCCCATTAACCCCCGGGAGGGTTCCGATAACCCCCCGGTGTTCCGGTAAAATCCCGATTTCACCCGGAACCTTTCTGATGTCCAAACATAGGCTTCCAATATATCAATCTTTATGTCTCGACCATTTCGAGACTCCTCGTCATGTCCGTGATCACATCCGGGACTCCGAATAAACTTCGGTACATCAAAACTTATAAACTCATAATAAAACTGTCATCGTAACGTTAAGCGTGCGGACCCTACGGGTTCGAGAACTATGTAGACATGACCTCGAACCATTCTCGGTCAATAACCAATAGCGGGACCTGGATGCCCATATTGGTTCCTACATATTCTACGAAGATCTTTATTGGTCAAACCGCATAACAATATACGTTGTTTCCTTTGTCATCGGTATGTTACTTGCCCGAGATTTGATCGTCGGTATCCAATACCTAGTTCAATCTCGTTACCGGCAAGTCTCTTTTCTCGTTCCGTAATGCATCATCCCGTAACCAACTCATTTGGTCACATTGCTTGCAAGGCTTATAATGATGTGCATTACCGAGAGGGCCCAGAGATACCTCTCCGACAATCGGAGTGACAAAACCTAATCTCGAAATACGCCAACTCAACATGTACCTTCGGAGACACCTGTAGTACTCCTTTATAATCACCCAGTTACGTTGTGACGTTTGGTAGTACCCAAAGTGTTCCTCCGGTAAACGGGAGTTGCATATTTCTCATAGTTACAGGAACATGTATAAGTCATGAAGAAAGCAATAGCAGTATACTAAACGATCAAGTGCTAGGCTAACGGAATGGGTCATGTCAATCACATCATTCTTCTAATGATGTGATCCCATTAATCAAATGACAACACATGTCTATGGTTAGGAAACATAACCATCTTTGATTAATGAGCTAGTCAAGTAGAGGCATACTAGTGACTATATGTTTGTCTATGTATTCACACATGTATCATGTTTCCGGTTAATACAATTCTAGCATGAATAATAAACATTTATCATGATATGAGGAAATAAATAATAACTTTATTATTGCCTCTAGGGCATATTTCCTTCACAATGGCCCACGTGGCCCGGCCGGCCCCCGGGGCTCACGAACCGGGTCCAATGCCCCCATTGGTCCCGGTTCTGGATTGAACCGGGACTAATGGGCTGACCTGGCCAGGACCATTGCCCCCTTTTCTACTAGTGAGAGCGCCCACTGCTCGACTACAAAGTTGTGGTTCGCCATGGCAATGGCCACCACGGCATCCTCGCTAGTTCGCTCGTCATAGATTTGGCCCTCCGCCAGCCGTTGCTGCTCGAGGAGGAAGAAGCTGTAACACTATGCTCCTCCTACGCCTGCCGAAATGCCAACATTGGGGCCGGTCCCGGCTGCTCCTTCGTCATTGTGACGTTGAAGTGCGTCTGCGCCTGCTCCATGGTGCAGCTGGTAGGGATCGGCGCGGGCGGCGGCACCGAGTCATCGTGGGAGAACCCATGTCCATCATGGGTTTGTCTTCATCGGAGACCTCCGAGGAGCTGGCCGGTATGCCGGCCTCTATCTGCCTGGCACGACGGCTCTGCTAGGCGCCCGCAAGGGCGGCCACCTAGTGCTTCTGCTCCTCCAAGAGGCTCTCCCACAACGCGTTCCCGCATGCGGTCATGGCGGATGTGGTGCACAGGAGGAGGTTGTGGAGCGGATGTGGTGTGGTGGTTTGAGCCAAATGTGCCCGCCTTTAAATAACGAATGCGGTGAGGCCAAGCGTCCGGGTGTGTCAATCCGTGGGCGTCGGAGTTGGTTTCTAGCGTCCGAATGTGTCAATGCGTGGGCGTCGGAGTTGGTTTCTCGGCCGGTGTGCCTGTTTAATGGCGACCGACGGACGGACGTGCATTGTGCAAAGCGGACTAGATAAAGGCAACTGGCTTCGAGCGGGAAAGCACACGAGCGAGGAAGAGAGTTTTGGATGGATAAGTATTGCCGGAAGCGGGCATGCCAACGGTCTGGACACTCGCAAAAGCCCTTGGATTTGCTTCCGGTTTGCGGGAAAAAGAACATTCAGACTGGCCAGCGGACGGATACAAACAATATTGAATGGCAAAACACACCCGAACCATGTGGTTTGAAAATATGCGGACGATTTGAGAGTGCGAGTTGAAGCTAGTCCGTGCCGATGTGTATTTTAGGATTACTCATCTGCTCGGTTTCATAGGCCTCCGTATTTTGCTTCGTTATAACATGCACGAAGCGTGGTCAATACTGGTAATCATACACGTGCAACGGACCTGCTGTGAGCATATTATTCTCTATCTAAGATCAGACGCAGAGAACGCACTCGCGTGGCAGGACAGCAGGACAGAGCTGCGGCCAGTGTCCTGCTATTTTAAAATATTTGGACATTGCCGGAGCATAAAACCGTGTTTAAAAAAATGTGAACACTTATTTAATTCCCTGAAAATTATTTAGGAAAAGTGTGTGTATATTTTTAAAAGACATGTGTACATTTTAAAAACTATGCATTACTTTTAGACATGTGTATATTACTTGGTGTTACTTTAGTAAAGTTGTACTAAAGCAACAAAAAATAATATGGATCAGATGGAATATACTTTCTATGAATAAAATTTTGAAATTATGATTTTTAGAAAGCATGAATTTTTTTGGGAAAATGTTAAACATTTTTCAAAAGAGTTGAAACTCCAAGAAATAAGAAAAAAAAGGAAAAGGTATAAAAAAATAAAACTGGAAGAACACCTGTGGAAACAAACAGAAATAACAACACCAACCAGACAAATCACTATGAAACCTATGGAAAAAAATTGATTAGAAAGAAGATCACTCATCCTCTCCTCCTATTGGAGCCTGGCACATGACGCCGCCCCTGTGTATTTGCTGACCAATTTGACACAATAACCTTCAAATAGGGAATACCTATTTAGCGCTCGCGCGTCACTAGCTTGATGGGCCGTGGCCTAGCAGCGGTAGCTCACCTGCTCCTCTCACGTTGCTAGCTAGCTTAAAGAACCAGCAACCGCTGGTTTTTTGGGCGACTAAAAAAAGGCTGGCTTTTTGAAAAAAAAACAGGTTTTTTGGAAGATTTGAAATTTTTCACAAAATCATAAAGCAATCACGTATTTTAAAAAGATGATCTATAATTTTTTAAATATTAAACAATTACCAAAATGGTCATGGGTTAATATTGGCAATTTAAAAATATTCATGAGTTATGAGAAATGTCCACTATTCGGAAGGAATGTGATGAATTTTTAGAAAATATTCAAAAATTTGAAAAATATTTATTTGTACGAAAAATTATTGAAGAATTTACAAATATGCAGAAATTTTAAAATGCTCATTACTGTTATAAAAAAGAGGAGAAAAAAAATCATGGAAAAAACTGAACAAAACAACAAAAAGAGAAGTGTGAAAAGGTTGTAAAAATCGGTGAAAAAGACGCCATCGAAAAAACATAGAGGAAGAACAAAAGGAAAATCCAAGGGATGTGGTAGGAAAAACATATAGGGATTGACTATTCGTCACCCTGAGTGAGGAATAGTTATTCTTCCCCCCCCCCCCCCCCCCCCTCTATTTTACCAACAATGCACCGTAATTTTACGTTCCATAAGTTTTGTATTATTTCCGACGTAAAAAGAGACCATAAGAAAATATATAATCGCCGTAAGAAATATCTTATGTGATGTAAAATTACAAACGTAAAAACATAATGTGAAATATACATAAACCTGCAAAAAAATCCGTCTTACGACCTATATTTTTATTTCTTTATGCCAAATTTTACATAGTGAATCAATAAGAATGTAACTATTTGAATTCCAAATGTAATTTAATTATAAAGTGACCGTAAGATTACCTCGGGTGAAGAATAAATTATTCTGCACCCTGAGTGATGAATGGTATCACTATATATATTTATGCGTGCATGGGTGAGATGTGGGTTTGAATTCGTAATGGCCCTGCAAAGAAAGAAATGTGAATAGTTACAAAATGATAATTTAAGGGGGGGAAATAGCGTTCATTCAGTTAGCATGATGTGTTCATTGTGGTCAACTAACACTGTTGTTGTTGTCTCCATGTCCAGAAGTCCAGATTACCCAGGGGTTCGCACTAGTGGACTGAATATTCTTCAGAGATCACGTACAGTTGTCGAGTCTCTCTGATCATCAAAGATAAACTACTCTTGAGAGAAGTGAACCGCCAAATTCAGACCCTTGCCGCCTCCACATCTGCACACTGACTGACAGAGCTTCTGTCCCTTGCAATGGTGGGTGGCCACCCGTAGCAGCAGTCGCCGCTCTGAAACCCCGTGGCATCAAGCCTTGCTGAACCGGACTTGTTGCAGATGCAGGAAAAGTAATCACAGAACCGGAATAAAGATAGAACAAAGTAGTGCTCAGAAAACAGAGGACTTCCGAAGCCCTCAAGATGCGTAGCCTCTGACCAAGGAGCAAAAACATTAGCTGACAGTATTTACTAGACTGACGAGGGAAAAAGACAAACATAAAACAGGCAATTCCATCTCAAGTGACAAGGAGGAGCTTCACAGCAAGTCAAGTGATGCTTACAAAATCTCAAGCGATGCTCCCACAATCCCAAGTGACAAGCTAGTATCCAAAGAAGAGATAAGCCTAATGATGAAGAAATTCAATAGATTTTACAAGAATAGAAGCAAAGGGAGAAGCTCCAACTCAAGACATTACGAGCAAAGATCATCAAGTCGAGACCGTAATTGCTGCAATTGTGGAAGACCCGAACACTACTCCAATGAGTGTACGACACCTCACAAGAAAAGAGATGACTCGCCTAGAAGAAAGAGTAGAAGGGATGAATCACCTCATAGAGAGAGAATGAGTAAAGATGATCGTTATGAACGAAGACCTTCTTGGAGAAGTAAGGATTCAGAAAGGAAGGACAATTCAACTAAGAGCTACTCTAGAAGAAGACATCAAGCTCATGTTGTTGAATGGGTTTCTGGCTGCAACTCTGACAACTAATCAGAGAGAAGTTATCACTCCAACTCGGACTATAGTCAAGATGAAGGTGTTGCCGGACTTGCTCTCGTATCCTCCAACTCCCATGACTTATTTGATCCACCAAATGAAGGAACCGAAAGACGCTTCATGCCTAAAGGGACCAAGGTATCACACCCCGAGTATCTTGATTTTAATAGTGATGAGGATGATTTTAATAGCTCATGAAACAACTCAAGAAGATCATAGAGAGCTATAAGAACTCATGAGAAGCTACGCATTGGAGAGGCTGCCACAGATCAGCGGCCGAAAGATCAAAGGGTAGGGATAGCGTGTGACATTGGAATGGGGAAGGGCAGTGGGCACGGATTATAACGTTGCATACACAACAACACTGACCTGGAGGGATCCCCTTTCTTCATCTTTTTTTAGAGGATCCCCGGTATTATTTGGCGAGGGTCTGGATGTCCCAATGGCATCCTAATTTGCTGCGGGTTTTCTTGGATTGGATATAGATAGATACACCATAGCAAAAAATTGAGAGGGGAGGGGGGGTGTTGAAGAACAGGCTTAAGTACTTGTAGACGAGAGTCAGCTAAACCAGCGCTCAGCGGGTGGTCATGCCAAGAAATTGACTACTAGCATAGGAGAGATTAACGCGGAGTGATTAACGATGCAGCTACAAATTTCCGCACAAATCACACGCAGACGAGAGATCTTAGCGGCCGCCGGGATAGTAGAAGAGAGAATTCTACTTTTTCTCAGTTTTTATTTTTATAATAAAAGTATATTTTTAGTTCCTTAAGTTTACAAGAAGTCCACATCTAGCCCCTCAACTTTTTGGGGGTGAATTTCAGTCCCTCATATTTCAAAACATAAGGCATTTTGTGTAAAAAGAAAGAAGGGGTAAACCACTGACATGTCACCGGTTCTGAAATCCCACTTCACGTGGTGGTCAGATTAGCTCCACTGGCATTTCGTCAATGCTACTTTTTATGTCTGTGGGGTCAGCATTTTGGCAACACCTTGTCCGCCACCGTGTCACTATGCATATAGACGCCGGCCGGCCTCTTGCCGCTTAGAGCATCTCCAGCCGTTGGAGTCCCCAAGAACACCACCGAACCAAAAAAGTTGATGTCTTGAGGGTCATTCGGCGAAATATGAGGGCATGCGGAGGGCATCTTTCCAGTCACACCCACCCCAAGCAAAAGTTTGTGAGGAGAATGATTAAGTGGGCCAAGAAAAAGGATACATGGGGCCACCCGATTCACTGAAACTTCCACCAGCGCCCCCAAGAGGCCCCCAACATGCTGGGTTTCGCCTGGGTTTGCCGGCGCTATTTCGACGTCCTGGGGCGCTGGGGGCGTGACTGAGCCGTTTTTCGGCAAAAAACGCCGTCCGAGCCTAAAACCGAGCCATAAAGGTGTCCTGGGGGCGTCCTGGGGGGACGGGTGGAGATGCTTGGTTCCTCCCCTGCCGCTCCTGCCCGCCCTTGCCGGAGCATGTTCTTGCACCGGCGCGGCCTAGGTAGCAACGACGACGACCATCGCCTCTGCTTCGCCATACACCCAACCACGCCTACGTGGCCAAACACTCCTATGGCCGCGGAATCTTGCATCCCCGTGTGTTGGCCTGTGCCACTCCACTTCCTCCTCTTTCCTCTTCCTATCTTTTTATGAGTGCCACACGCACGAAGACAAAGCTCCCGCTCCATGAAAACTGCGTCCGCGCTAAACCTGCTCCCACTTTTGTCCATTCGCCTTCTCTGCATCTGTTGAGCGTACCAGCGTTGCCCCAACATGCCATTCTCACCCCTATTGCCTCCTTCAAGCTTCACCATCGACATCATCCATGGTATATGGCCGTGCCCCCCTATAAGTTGGTTACTCTAGCCTCTCCCATCTCGCTACCCACCTTCTAAACCTCCCAATCGAGTCAGAGCGAGCCAAACCCCTCCCAAACCCCTCATTCTTTCTTTCCAATGTATCTATAATTTTTGATTGTTTTATGCTATTATATTATCAACTTGTATGTTTTATATGCTTATATCATTTTCTAAAACTAGCCTATTAACCTAGTGGCCAGCGCCAGTTCCCTTTTTTTTTTTCTTATTTTGTTGTTTCCCGGAAAAACCATACCAAATTAAGTCCAAACACGATGAACGTTACGGTTATCTTTTCTGGATCAGAAGGGACCCTAGAAGCTTCGGGGGCAGACCATACGCCGCACTAGAGAGGCACAAGCTCACACGGCGTGAGCCTCTATTCTTCTGTGATCCGAAACAATTTTATCGCCGCCGCAAACATCTGTTCTTCCGCAATCCGCCAATATTCTGCCGGAGGGGGAATCAATCATGGAGGCCATCTTCTTCAACCTTGCTGCATCCATGATGTTTGATCTTCAATACAATGTTCTCTTCGGAGATCGTTTCATTGTAATCCTTTTGCGGTGTGTATGTCGGGATCCGATGAATTATGAGTTTATGATCAGGTTATTCACTGAAAGTAACCGAGACTTCTATGAACTTTATTATGTGTGATTTTATAGCCTTGTATTTCTCTCTGATCTATCTGTCTAATTTGGTCAATTAGATTGATTTATCTTCAGTGAGAGAGGTGCTTGGTAGTAGGTTCAATCTTGCGGTGTCCTCACTCTGTGACATGAGAAGCAACGAGACACATATCTGTATTGTTGCTACTAAGGGTAAAACAACGGGTTCGAATATATTATTTGGTCTTACTTTGTCCACATTATGTCATCACACTCCAAGCATTACTCTGTTTGTTATGACCTTAATACCTTAAGATGCATGCTGGATAGCGGTCGAGGGGTGGAGTAATAGTAGTACATGCAGATGGATGCCAGTCTACTTGTCTTGGACGTAATGCCTATATATTGATCATGCCATGAATAATGTCATAACTATGCATTTTTCTGTTAATTGCCCAATAGTAATTATATCCACCATTAGTACGCTCATGAGAGAGATACCTCTAGTGAAAGCTATGGCCCCACGGATCCATTCACTTCATATTATTAAAACCCTAAATACCTTGCTATAATTTATTATCTTCTATTTTATTTCACAATTTATCTATATATCACTATCATAATTAATCTTTACAATTAACGAGTATAAGGGGATTGACAACCCTCTTGCCCGAGTTGGATGAAAGTATTTGTTTTGTATGCGCGCGTACAACTTAATTTTTTTTTGCGTCAGTCTCCTACTGGTTCGATAAACCGTAGTTCTTAAATGAGGAAAATACTATCTGCGGCTATACTACATCATTCTTCCTCTTCAGAAAAATCCCAACACCTATCACAAGTAGCAAGGTGCTGAGCCTGATCCTATCGACACGATTACACTTGCTCTGATTCCTCTCATCTCTGCCAACCCTTGTCTCCCTAGAGCTAATTCTCAACAGGGTCCAACTGAATAGGAACCAGCAGGACAACGAAGCTGTGCCGCGACAATATTTGATTTGGCCATTGTGTCGGCGCGGAGTAGCCACTTCCCAATTGCACTTCGAACACCTAGGCTTGGGCACCCGCGGTGAGGACGTGCAAGCTTCCTGTGCATGCAGCGGACATGGTGGGGGTGGGGGGCTTCCTCAATGTGTGCATCGGAGGCGACGGGACAGGATCAACGTCTTCTCGGGAGGGTAGATTCAGTAAGTATATTTTGACTTTAACCGCTGATGTGGCAGGTGGGATTTCAAAACCAGTGATATGTCAGCCTCAATAACATTTCGCTCCAGTTTTGGACGGAAGTTATCTGCTTATCAGACATGAGACACTAAAATTTTTGTCTCAAAAATATACTTTTCTCTTTCGCAGGAGTTGTGAAATGATATGCCATTTTAATCATCATCTTTTGATTGGCATCAATGGGAAAATATGCGTGGAAAGTTTGAGAGATTTTTATTTTATGTTTTGCTTGATTAGTATAGTGTATGAATTGGTGATGGTGGGGCATAGAATTTGCCTTCTACAGTGACACACAAATACTTCCTTTTAGCAAACGATAATGTTTTCTTAATTTTCTAAACTACGTAGATCGGATTTGATAAATCCAAAAATACATGAACAATAAATATTCTTGGCTTTTATCCAACACTCATAGGTGGTTGTCGAGAAGGGCCAGCGAAAACGACAAATGTGTTTGGTGGCCAATTCTGCCACCAGAAACGAGGACTGGGAGTATGAGAATAGTGCTGGACTGTCGGAGTGTCCCAAATTGTGATTTTGGAAGCCGGTGACTGTCCTCACTTGTCAATCTTTGTCGCATGTGTGCAGCCGACCTTTGTCATTTTGAGCTTTTGGTGGCGTCTGACACTTGTTGCAGCTTGACTGCTTGCTTGTACGAGCATGGTCTTCAGTTGCGTAGCATCTCACGTCAAGACCGTGCTATCCATGTTGTTGTTGGAATCGCGGAAAGAGGTGGCGATAGCACATGATGACTTGGATTTGCTAATGCTTCTCGAGTACCTGGTCACAATCTTCGTGGTGAAAACCCTAGGTCTGACCCTTGTTGGTTATACCTATAATGGTGGTTTTTGCTCGTCACCTTGTTAAAGTCATTGCTCAAGTTGGCTCCGACTTTATCTTCATGGTGATAACAAAGGACCCTAGGTACTAGTATATATGTATGACCTACACCTGTAAGTTGTGTACCGAGACCAGATCAAAAGAAACAAAATCCCAGGAGCGACACGCTCCTGTTGCTATTCATCGGCGTCCCATGTCCAGTGTTTGTTCTGCAAACTAGCTAGCTCGTATCAGGCAAGCCGGCGGCTTGCAGTTTCGTACGTGCATAAGCTAGCTAGCCACCATGGGAATCAATTCAAGGTGCAGCGAGTTGTGTACGTGTCTACACTCGATCAGCCAGAAGGAATCGGCCGCCGCTAGCTTGTACGAGCACACCGTCGGAAAGTACTCGACGGCTGCATCGTCAAGGTCGGGCCTGTGCCAACAGGCAGCGCTTCTGGACGCTGTAGCCTTGTAGTATAAAACCCCGGATCTATCCAGTGGTATTAGTTTGGAAAATATATACGGTGAGCATGCTGTGATGATGACACTACTGGAAGTATTTAAGCTTTGATACTACATCACAAACAGCACAAGCTAACTAAGCTTCCATTCAAAAAGTCCTGGCTCAAGAGTTTACTCAATACCCTAAACTGGAAGAGATATTACAACAACATACACAAGTGCATGTGTGATTATTTGGAATTTGCAATTACACTCCGAGTTTGAAATTTCAAATACATAAAACACAAGATGTGCTTATTTTATTGGATAATAGAAATAAACAAGGGGCATAAACATCCCGCAGGCTAGAGGGGAATTGGGTCGACAAACTGCTGCTTGACCCTATCTTTGTTCAGACGGCCGAATGTGTAGCGGTCCTTCTTGTGATGATACGTGAAGACCATGCTCTTGGTCATTCTCGCGACTCGTTCTACAAGTGGGAGCATCTCACGACGGTCAAATCGTGTCTGATTGGTAGTTTTCCATGCATCTTCAACCATATTATCCAGCACAGCGAAAGCTACCTCACCCGTAACGTGGTACTGGTTGATATAGCTATCCACAGAGCTGGCCACATCCTTCTTGTTCTTTCCACACTGTGAAGTATGAACACACGCATATAATTAGTTACCCGATCCATTTCGCTAAAGATTCAATTAAAGAACATTTGGATATAATGAAGGGACATGTGTATATATAACTTCTAACCAAGCAGGTATCTGTGTACTACTGCTATATATTTACCTTAAATGAAGTCATGTCATTCACCAAACGTGCCACAACACTGCCAGCCATTACAGCATCGGTGCAACCGATGGCCCACTCGAACGCTTCCTTTGTTGCTTCGTCACCCATACCAACAAGTAAAACAACAGATAGCATCGCAATAGCTGAAGAGATTAGCGAGCACTTGAGGTGATCTTCAAAGCTTGGTATGTAACTGTTATGAAACCATTCAGATTCCTGTTGGTAAGACCTACACAAAGTTTGTATCTGTGTGCATACATTGCAAGGTGGACAGTGTTGTTAGATTAATTAAGAGCTAAATTAATAAGATTCCAAAGAATTTACGGTAGAATATAGATATATACCGCTTTCCTACAATAAGCAACACGGTACTTATGATCGGGTTTCAGTTCATGTTCGATCTCTACGAAGGTATTCATCAACCTGACATAGAACTTTCTCAAGTACTCTGGTAATAGAAAAACAGCGCTCTCATCCCATCTGCATGTAGAGCCAATTAGTTTAGGCCGGCACGCAAGCATGATATTAGAGGACAGGATTGCCACAAGGAGATAGTGCCAACCTTTGTATGGCTTCGGTGAGCTTTTCAGCCTCTTCCAAGGTAGCATGCATATCGAAAGTGTCATCTAACATGGATGTCAGCACAAATACCTTTGCAAGGATTATTCGTGCATGTCCATACTGTTGCTCATAGTGCACAGTGTAGGACCAGAAGTAGCATTCAACTATACGATTCCGAGAGTAGCTTAGTTCCACTTCTTCATAGAGATCGTTTCCCCACCTAAAATCAACGTTAATTTGATGTTGTTAGAGATTTGCTTCGGTACACCTTTTTAAAAATATATATTTTTTGATGCAATTGAATAGCAGTAAGATTTACCCCTTTAATTACAAAGGGTATTGTGGTCATGGCAAAAGTTCCCAACCCTCTTGTAACCCATGTTACGCACACAAGCCTCATTTAGGCCCATCTGCTTTACCAATCTAGGGTTCCATTCTTAGTTTTCTCTCACACACACTCACAAATCAAACAAAAAGATACGAGGGTTTTACGCTACTTAATTACAAAAAATTCAAGTATTCATCAAACCTAGCTTACAAATCGTGCTAGTTTATAGATTTGTTATTGTCGCTGCCATGAAAATCATTGCCGCTACTGTAGTCGCCGACGCAACTCAAGAACGGGGTTGCGGTTAGACTGGGCTCCCACGGATAAAGTGTTGCGCGCAATGCACATGGGCCGGGCCCAACTACGTAGTTCTGCAGGACACTCTCGGTACTACCCATGTCCAAGTGAAGTCAATGTTGGATTGTCAAAAAAAAGTGATGTCGACGTTCAAGATGGCACTTTAAAAAGTTCTTTGTTGCTTTCTATCACTTCCATGTATTCTTCACTTTTTAATTTTTGCTTCTGTTTTCTCTGTTTTTTAGGCGAAATGCAACAATATATTTTAGAGATACATGAATGCTTATTTTTATATATGTTCATGTAGTTTAAAAAGGTGTCAGTGTATTCTAAAAATATGCCCGTCTATATAAAAAAGTGTTCACACATTTTGTTTAAATGCTCATGCAATTAAAAAGCGTGTATGCATTAGAAACATGTTCATATGATTATAAAAAAGGTGTTCACATGCTTCAAGAAATGATCTTGTAATTTTAGAAAGTACTCACACATTTCAAAAGAAGATGTTCCTGTAATTTTAAAAGGTGTGCACGTATTTAAAATGGTGTGTGTACTTTAAAGAGGTGTCCATGCCTGTTATTAAACAATGTTCATCTAATTTAAAAGTATTGGCACAAACAAAAAATAGAACATAAAAATAATATAAATCAATAAAAGAAGAAAAAATAAAGAGAAAATGTAAAAGGTAAAAGGAAAGGAAAGGAAAAACACGGAAAAAGACAATAAAAACTGGTGAAAACCTGGTTCCTAGGAAGAAACATAAAGAAAACCGTAACAAAAAGCAATTAAATAGATGGGAAAAATCCCCCGCGGTCGGGTGCCCCCTGTCGGGTGATCCAGGTGTATCCTGGAACAAGAAAGATATAGAGCTTACGCCAGATTGCTCGTCCATTTTTTTATTAGTGCCACATGGACTCCTAGGAAGTACAAAAATAGCCTTTTCAAAGTTTCGTAAAGGGGGTGAACTGAAGAAAACCTCGTATTGTTAACTTATTTTTTTTCTATATCTTGATAGTTTTAGTTGGAGATCCAGCAACTAGAAAGCTACATGTAGGACACGTACCGACAAAAATCCTTGAGCTCCCTCTGGTGAACACACTGCAAAAGATTAAAGTTGAGCTTTGCAAGCTCAAGCACAGAAGGGTTGCATGTTTGCTCTTGTCCATACTCTGCAATGTAATATGGCGCATCTATTCTCTTCAGTGTCCTTGGATATGGTATCTCAAGGTTTCGTTTGACTTGCTCTGATAAAGGGTACTCAAGATTGTCCCTCGTGGATTCAAGGTGATGCCTTGCAAATGAAATGGCTTCATCAAGTTCTGATTCACCGTGGATTGAAAGATAAGCTGCGTTGTATAAAAATAATAGTGCCCTTGGTTCATCAGTTATATCCTTGTTGAAGCTCCCATCTCCGGCCTTGAATTTATTGAATACATCTGTATGATAAATTAGTGGAATGTATTAGATGTTGATTCCTATTAGAGACGACGAAATGACAGTTTAGCTTAAGGATAAAAGCAGAAGTGTTAATTAGTTCATTATACAACCCTGGTATCTTCTAGGTTGTTTGAACTTTTACATTTCAACAAGGTGTCGGACATAAATAATTCTTACTTCTTGGGTAGCAATGACGGATCTAGAATTGACCGTGGGGGCAACATTACAGAGGGTAGCAGTTTTTTTTGTCAAGACACATTACAAATAGTTAATAAAGTATTGTATATACAAATGAATGCACTGGTAAAAAAAGTTGTGCAAATTGTTTGTGGGGGCCATGGTCCCACGACCTCACCCCTACATCTGCCACCGCTGGGTACTATGCACAGGTTAGAGAAATAAAATATTTCATTATCTTATAATACTTCAGCAGAAGTGATGCTTCATAATTTTCCAATGAAGTGTAAGAACAACTGTTCTTCATGTTATTGTCACACAATCTGATCAAATACGTCTTCAGGCAGTCTCAGTGAATTGTATCTTATGTCGAATCTTGTATGTGTTTAGGTATTTCTCTCTGTTTTGTGTGCGCTAGTGTGTTTAGTTATAGTTCTCATTGTTTTATGCACTACCTATAAAGACGATATTGGCATGTCATTGACCACTAACGGGCATTCGGCCGAATGTTAGCAGTACAATTCACCTCAGGACGAGGCCCATCATTGGTGATTGCATGATAAGCCTTGTGATGCCACAACTGAAGGGATGACGGACCACTCAATAGTGTGAGGAGCAGCCAGCCTTTAGTCGACACACTACTAACATATGTACCATTTCCATGCCACATGCAGAGATGTAGTGAGGCCAATGAATAATTTGTTCCCACTTCTGTACCAGAAGAATTTGGGGCCAAAGAAGAACATTTCTCAGTGTTCTCTTTTCTACAGCCATACTATATACCCCTTCTGTTTCAAAATACAGTGTGTATATATTTTATCTTGAGTAAATATTTATGATGTTTGACTAAAATATATCTATTATATATATATATATATATATATATATATATATATATATATATATATATATATATATATATATATATCAACGGGACAAAAATCATAATCTCCAATAACCATGATCACATTTTACAGCATCACTGAGATACACTATCACTCTCAATTTTGTGAAATCATGAACATTTTTTAGAACTCCTGAACATATTTGAAATCATGAACATTTGTCAAATTCACTAACATTTTTACAAATTTTTGAACGTTTTCCAAAATAAAAAAAGTTCAATTCATAAACATTTTAAACTATTTGCAAACATTTTTAACAATTTTGAATGGGCGCATTTCTAGAATGGACGAACATTGCTTTGGAAATTTCTGGAACAATTTTCTAATTTCACGAACATTTTTTATTTAACGATTTTTTTCATTTGACAAACATTTCTTGAAATGCGTGATGATTTTTTGAATTAATAATTTTTTTATGAATGAATAAAATATTTTATAAGTCATGAACGTTTTTAAAACTTTTAGGATATTTTTTTCATGAACATTTTTTGAATTGGCGAAATTTTGTTCAATTTCATTAATATTTTTGAAATACTTGAACTTTTTAAAAATCATGATTTATTTCCAAAACATTAGATTTTGAAGTTTCAAACATTTTTTGAATAATTTTTTATAAAATTGCGCAATATTTGCAATCCACAAATATTTTATGATTTATTAAACAATTTATTTCAAAATTCTCTTTTTTTTAGTTTTCAGGACTTTTTCAAGTCATTTTTCAAATTTTCGGAACTTTTTGAAGTCCTAAATTATTAAAGTAGCAAAAAAACGGAAAAAAGAAAAAAAGAAAAAAAGAAAATTTAGAAACCAGGCCACCCGGACGTGGTGTGTCTTCTCCCGGCGCGCAGAGCGCGGTATGGGAGGTCCCTACTGCATGAGCCAGCCAAGGCAGAGGATTCCCTTGTGCAAAGTATTTTTATCACTTATAGGTGGCATTGATGGGTAATACTTTACAACTTTGGGGCAATTTCCGTGACGTGCCGCAAAAAGCAATAACCCATTTATTGTTAGAAATAGTACAAATACATGTGTGTTGCACCAGACGAAAGAATGGGCATAACATGCTCCATGTGCCATTGTGTATCCTTTTACATCCATTTTTAATAAGTGTTGATAATATGGTCGAACGTGAGAATTCCCTTATTTTTAATAAAAGCTAGCGTTTTAGTAAGAGCATGTGCGTTGCAACGGCTATGAAATAAATTCCAGGGTTTACGTGATATTCAAGAGTTTATCTCATGGTGAAATACTGAGCTCTATCTTTCAATCTATTAGATTCTTCTCCGTCTTATCATGAATTCATATTTTATACTTGACCACTTCAAAGATAAGACGACGTATTAGATAGTAAAGAGTTTACATTGCTTGGTGCTCTTTTGTGGATACGCTACCGCCAGCAGTAGGAGCACACCGACTGCGCCAATGCGGCTACTTCCCTTGACACCATCATCAGAGCTCGAACAGGATTAGAATTAGGACATGCAGAATTGCGGGTGAGATGATATGAGGGAGGGGAGTAGCTACATGCATGAAGGTGGTGGACGAAAGGACCGAGGACATGGTCGACGTAGCCATGACCACATGCCTCTCTCTCGCTCTTCCTAGCCGGTGTGTGGGGCGAAATAAGACGCATCCCCTCCTCTAGACCCAGTTCGAGCAGGATGCACCATTGTCGTACTCTCTCAACTCTTCGTCCCTCCCTCCTCTCTATCTCATCAACGGTATCAGGAACATCGAGACTTGAGGAATATATTGATAATCAGGTAGTCCATAGGTGAGCCCCGAACATCTTTTCCCTTCAGAAATAATATTTATTTTCAATATTTTTTTGAACAAATATTTCCAACATTTCATTCACACATCTTTTAAGTACTGTAACTACTAATATTCATAATTAAGATTAAGCTATGGTAGGCTTAAACAACAGCCAAGTAGTAGTAGATTGTATGCTAGTAGAGATCTAGCTCTACGCAAAAAAAAATGAGATCAACTTCTAGCAGCAGCTGCAACGCATCGTCTAGAAAAAGCAGTAGCGACAAGCATTCAATCCCACCGAGAATCTTATCTTCTCCATGCATCCACCCAGCGCTTTGCCGACCAGCACCGCCAGACGGATTCCCCACCAGACCTCCTCCTCTCGCGCCTCCGCCACAGGCCCAGCCTGCCCCCGCGCGCGCAGTCCGGCCGCCAGCTAGGAGCCCATACACAAGCCAGCCGCGCTGCACAACGCTGCCGCCCGTACGCCGCCCCCAGCACCAACCACGCTAGAGCAAGGAGCTCCCCTCGACCCCGGGCGCCTGCCTCCTGTCCGGCGACCAACCGCTGCTCTGCTGACCTTCTCCCTCTCCATTCCTTCCTCTTCTGGATCTCTCCCTCACCTCTCACCTCCCCGTATCTTTTCTGTATAGGGAGCATCACACCCGCGCCATGGACCTCCGACCCCGACGCCTAAGCTCCCGATGCTATTCAGCGCCAGATCCGCGCCGCCCCACCTTCTCGGACCATGTCGGGAGCCGCCGTCAGGAGCACCCGCGGCGTCCAAGCGCAAGTCCCGCTCGATACGAGCGCCGCTCCTCCACTGCAGACTACGACGGCCGCCCCAGCTTTGCTCCAGCGGCCCACGACTCTGTTCTGCATTCCCGAGGCAAGGGCGATTACTGCCGTACGGCTCTTCTAGGCGGGCCCCCGATGTGGGGAAGGACTGATGCACCGGCGACACGCAGCGACGTGGGGGGTGGGCCGGCGACACACGGCGGCGCGAGGGTGGGCCGGCGGCGGCAGGAGGTGGAGATGGGATTGGGAGGTAGGGACGTGCGGGTGGGTTGGTTATTTATTTTATTTTTTCTCTCTTGTTAGTACCGCTTCAGGTTGAGTTATAATAGTACTGCGGGTTGAATACCCAAAACAGCAGGGGGTTTTCTGTAAAAACGCCGATGACGTACGACCAGAAACCCTACGTGCTTTTTTATTACTAGCACACATGCTCGTGCTTTGCAACGGGATATACGCATTTCAGTGGTTTAACATGCATCATCGGTAACGCTACACTCTCGAATAAACTCCTTTTGTCCCCATAATATTTGTAAAATAGAGAAAAGAAAACAGTTTCCACATTAGAAGATAGCACTGCCCCTGGCAATCCAAGCGTTCATGGCATTCTCGGACAGCAAGCAGGAAGCAAAATCTGGAGCAAGCAATACATGGAGCAAACAAGAACTTTTTGGAATTCAGACACTTGCATCTTCAAAATGGTGTACTACTCCTGGAGCAAGTAACAAGCAGCAAAGCAATACATGGAACAGAGAATGGCGATGGCAACAGCGTGGACGAGGGAGAAGAGGCTGCCGAGCGTTGCTCTCACTCTCACTGTCCCGCTGCAACAGGGAGCCGTCATGGCCATCGACGCCAACTGCCGCCGCCTGCAGGCCTCGCTCCGATCCAGCCGCCCAAGACCTCTCCGCCCCAGTTCCATCCCATCCTCGCCGGCCACCGCAGCTCGCCGCCTCGCCTGCCGGAGCCCCGCGTCCCAGCCGCCGTCACCCGAGCTTGGCCATGGCGCCGCCAACAGGAGCTCCGCCCGCCTCCGGCCATGTCCTCGGCCGGCTCCTGTAGCCCCGCGCCCGTCCCGGCCTCCTCCACGCCAAGCAGCAGCTCGTCGGAGCACGAGCTCCACCGTGTCCGCCTCCCTCTGTCGTCCCTCTTCTTCTTCTATCTCTTTTACTCCCTCTCTGCCTCTTCTCTGAATTTTCCCCACCTTGACCTTGCAGCTCCCGCCGCCGCCCTGCTCCGTTCATCGCCTTCTCCGCAAGATCCGGCGAGGCCCTGCTTTCCCAGCCTCGTCCCCGCCACCAGGTCGCCGCGCCGCCCCACCGGAGACCAGCAGCGCCGTCGCACTCCGTGTCCTATCCCTGCTCGTGTACGTGCGCAGGAGACGCGCCAGGTCGCCTCGCTTCAGGCCTCCTCCTCGCCCATGGGCCACCAGCACCGAGCCGGCTTTCTGGTGAGACCCCAGTCCTGCCTCAGCCACTACGCCTGAAGCCGCCCCGCCGCAGCTCGCCTCCTCGCGTGCCTCGCCCCAACTGAGCACACCGGCCGCCTTATCCTCCTCCGCCGCGACGCCTCGGCCCGAGAAGGCGCCTCGCCAAGCAGCGGGAGGAGTTGCGGGCTAGGCTCACCTGCCGCAAGCGCGCCCGCGAGCTCACCCCCGTGCCTGCCAAGGCCACCTTCGGGCCTTCGGCGACTCCACGACTCCCTGTCCGCCGCGCCCTCGAACGCCCGCCACAAGGCCGCGCCCCATTCCTGGCCTCGGGCGGCGTGGAAGCCGGCGGCAAGCGGAGGCGCGTGCCAGGCAGTGGAGGACGGCTCGCGGGCGTCAGCGGCAAGCGGCGTGCCCGGCGGTGGAGTACGGCAATGGATAAGCGGCGGCGGAGAACGCAATGGACGCAGTAGGCTTTTTGCAAAATCCAACCGTTTTCTTCAGTAACACATTAAAATAAGACTGCGGGTCAATTTTTTATAAACCGAGGAACTTTTATGCAAAATCGCTAGCGATGGACGACAGAGACCTAATTTTCTTTATTATTATCTTTACCTACTAATAAACCAGCTAGTGCTTCTGGTCGTACGTCGTCGTCGATTTTGCAGAAAACTCCTTGTGGTTTTCGGTATTAAACCCGCGGTCCTTTTTAAAGTGAGAAAACGTTTTGAGCCCAGATCCGGCCCGCACAGGCCCGAGTGCCGCCGCCGCCCCCGACCCTCCTCCTCCCGTGCGCTTCCTCCCCGGCCTCCCTCGCGCGTCGCCCGCTCCCCAGCCTCCCTCGCGCCGCCCCAACCTCCACCAGCCGCACCTCCCACCACATCCCGCCGGCAGCCAAGAAACGCCGCGCCGCCTGGCACCCCTACCTAGCAGCGCGACCCCGGCCCCTTCCACTACCCGCGCTGTTGCGCCCCTCCTGCGTATGGCCACCAGCGCCGGATCCGGCCACCGGGGACCCCTGCGCCGCCAACCACCGCCTACAGCGCTGGATCCGGTCGTCCCCGGCCATCTACCACCTTCTTCTACGTTGAGCCACAGGAGAGCTCCCCCCTCTCTCTGCAGTTCGGCGCTGGAAGCCGGGCTCATGGACCGCGCCGCCGTGACCAGATGGGCCGTTCCCCTCCTTCCTTCTTCCTCACATTCGAGCATGCGCAGCTCACATGTCGCTCACTTTTCTGTTGAGGAGGTGAGCAGGTGCTCCACCGCCTTCCTACGGCTGTCACCTCCACGACACTCACCCACACGGTGGACCACAGTGAAGACGTCGGCCATCTCACGATGAAAATCCCTGCCGACGCGGACTTGCAATTTGTTCTGCGTGCGTGCAATACTTCAGGTGCAGTGCATCGGCAACGCTGCTTGCGTTCGGGCATCACGGGAGTTGCAGTTCGGTGCCCAATCCCACAAGGTGCAGTGGCAAAAGTTTGTGGGTTGCAGTTTGATTTGTGCAATTTAAGGTTCAGTTTTCAGTTCAGCTCCCTGTTTCACGGGATATGTGTAGTTCATTACTGCGTGCTAGCAGATTCAGTGTTGTTGTGTGTGTGCAGTGCAGTTCATCGGTGGGGCGGTCTGGCTGGCGACCATGTGTGGTTCTTGCTCCTACCTCGGATCCAATTCTCCACGACATCCAGATCTGCGAGTGTGGTTTGGGCAGCACATGCAGCTCATGGGCCGTTGTTGGTTCAGCTCGTTGGCATGCGGTTCTGTATCGCGGGCGTGCAGCTCACCAGTGTCAGGCTAGCAGTTCCTTTGGCGTTGGCAACAATTTGTTGTTCGTGTGCCTCTCTAGGCTCCTACCGTAGATCTGGATATGTGGATAGATTTCATTTCTTCAATGGTTCATTGATGCAGGAGTAAGCTTACAAAGCGGCATCCTACTTATGTAGCTTTCCGTCCACTGACTAGCCGGCTATCCATGCAACTGGTAATTACTGTGCAGCAGCCAAAATTAAAAAAAATCATACATGCGGCCTCTAATCCCTTGCAATTGATTATATATTTTAACAAACACGAGATGATGAAACATTCATCTAATTTTAAGAGAATCAATAAATTATAGAAACTGAAGTGGCACATATATGACGGTTTGATCTGTAGGCCTTTTATGTTTTTTTCCAAAAGCAGAGAAGGCAGAAGAATCTCATCTCCAAAGTGTTTAGTGCAGAGAAGATGAACCATGCAAAAACTAAGGGTGGACCATGGTGGCTTCACTGCTAGTGGAACGACAGAGGGCTTGGCTGCTACCAGGGTGATTCAAAGGGAGTATATAGGTAGAGTTTTTGCAGCCTCTTGCACGAAATAGTAGCTTCTAGTACATGACATGATTTTGCCGCTGTAATGATATGTTTCATGCGAGAGGACATAATTTGCATCATACTTTTCTGTCCAGTTAGTTCCAAATCACAATGTTTGTTACAATTTGGTGGAATAAGATGAGTCATATATACACCCGATGTAAGCTTTCACATCAGCCTTTGCTCTTGATTGTCTTTGCAAGTCCATAGATATAATTTTTAGGATTTTTCTTTACTCATAGTAAGTGCTGAATATTTTGTCCTTCAACCCTTTAGGTGTAAATATCTGTGATGTGGCTAGCAAAGTTGGTAACACGCACAGTATAACCATTATGATCTGCACAGGGATATCACCTAGGTGCATAAATCATAATCATTCAGTTTTTATTTGGCAAGCTGGAGCTACCCGGAACTTTCGATTTGGTGCCAAGATGGATGGATTCCACTGGGTGACCCACTGTCAGGTATTGTTGTTCAGTTATCTTGAGGGTAAGGTGGATATGTTCTGTTTGAGATCAAAGCTTGGTATTGCTAGAAAATATATATGTGATGTGCACTGAGATTTCAGATATATAACAGCAGTGATACAACACATTGTTTCCCTTGCTATCGATGACCACTTGAAGTAGCATACCTTATAATAATACTTCTATCTTGGCACGATGAGTGTTGTTCAGTGGCAATATTCGCTATGCCGAAGGTAATAGTGATGCACCTTTGCCAAGAAGGTTCTTTCCTGTTCAATGCAATGACAGAACGCTGAAACATCATGGTGTCCATGCTAAAAGATAATGATTCACCCCTGGCTTCTTATTGTTGTATACTCTTGGGGAATAGCTTTTGGAAACCATGATACATATATATCTGTGATAGATGCTTAATATAAGTGGCCAAATTAATGGGTAGAGCAATCAAAGAACCATAATTTATATCCCTTTAAATAAAGATAAGTATTCACTCATTGTTTATTGGTTATATTTTCAGGTCATGAATCATTTCTTTTGTTGAAGGAAGAGACTCCATTTTCTGTCGAGGACCGAATCGCACTACCAAATAGGCTTACTTGGTAAGAAGAAATTGAGAAAGGGGAGCATCTTACACCTAATAGGAAGCGGTGGTCTAATCCTAATCTCACCCAATAGACGTACATTACTACAAAATTTTCTTGCATACCGCCGCCTATATTTTTTCATTACTAACATAACCTTTTTAGATCACCCGCAAAAAAAACCTTTTTACATCAAGCATGTCTTGCATTACATTTGGCCAACTATACTGCAACTTCAAACCACAATGCTTATGTATGTTGACTGTATTTTTTGGAATTGAATTATGTATTCGAAGCTATTGTTCAGCATAGACACTGTTTAAAAATCATACAAGGGGCACACAAAATGTATATGTACTCTTCTGTTTGAATATATGTCTATAAATGGATTAACTGAGCCAAAGGCAGTGCCTTGTTCATACGAATATATGTGTACCACATCTTTCAGATAATCATATATGTTTGCCGGCAGATTATATATGCATTAAACTACAAACAAATTTATTTGTGCGACTTGATACCGGATATATACAGATTGCATGTTCTCTTAGGGCATCTCTAATGCTAGGCGCCAGTGATGGACACTAGGATTTATTTCCTGATAGATCGCCAGCTACATTAGTTGTTCCCAGTGCCTGATGCCGCATTGATGCCAATAGATGCATCAAGCGCTTTCTTTTTTTCCTGGACAAGCGGGTAAAGAAACCGGGAGCCGGCCCTACGTATTTAGAGCCCGTGATAAGCGCCTAGCATTGGAGGAGAGGGCACTTACTTTTTCTTAAATTTTTGATGTTTTTTTGCTCTAGGCGCCTGCACAAGAGTAACATTGTAGATGCCCTTAAGCTATAGGCTATCAAAGTTGTTTTACCAATCACAAATAAGCAACCAATGAAGAAATAGTACAATGATCTATTGGAAATTACATGTTCCCTATTTAACACATCAACCAGTCAAAGTGGCCATCTTGCATTGACCTTTAATGCGCGATTTTTGGCCAGGCCACCGGACGAGGTAAGCAGGTTGAAGTCAAATTTGAGCATATAGTTAATCGAGCACGATCCACTAAAAAATAAGTTAATCGAGCATGAAACAGTACATTGAGTCCGAGCTTTGTTGACAGCCCTACCGGCTGGAGGTAAACACATAATTTTTCCTTTTTTTTCATAAAATAAAATACTTGTACTAACGTTTATTCCATGCATTTTCATACATTATCAACATTTTTTGCATTATTCAATTAAGTTACTCTTTTAATTCACATTATTAAGTTAGAAACACAAAAAATAATTATTTGTTTTCTTCTGTTGCAACGCAGTCAATGTTTTCTCCAGTTGCAATGCACAGGCCTTTTGCTAGTTAATATTAATAGGTAAAGATAAAGATTAGGTAGAGAGTATATTATTAGGTAGAGATATATTAAAATTATATGACGGGTTAACCAGGAAAAAGAAAGACATGCTAGAAAATCTCACAACAAAGCAAAACATCCTATCGTTGTTTTTTTGGACCGTGGCTATCATTGTTAAATCTTAACTAGGTAATATAATAACATGGATCTTTCCTTGCTATCCAAAGTAAAGACCTCTCCCAGCGTCGCCCATCCGTTACTACACATGTCGACCACACAGCGCCATCAGCACCTACCCCTGCCCTCCATCATAGCAACACAACTCGCCTCTCCTCCGTGCGCCATGACAAACCAACGGTGGCGGTATTACGCGCAATCGGTGACAAGAGGCTTATCTACCCCGCCCGAGCAATGTTGCCGCACCTGTTCGCCTCAGTTAGGTTTACGACCTTGTGCTTAATTAACCAATCACCACCTGAGCAATGCTCTCTCAGATCATTGTCCAGGCCATGTCAAAAGGCCACCCTACACCAGTGACAACATCAAATCATTGCCAACATGCACAAATTCATGGATTTCTACTTCAACCGTTCCTAAATTTAAGTCTTTTTAGAGATTTCAATATGGACTACATACAGGAAAATAAGTGAATACACACTCAAAATTACGTCTATATACATCAGTATGTAGTTCATATTGAAATCACTAAAAAGACGTATATTTAGAAATGAAGGGAGTAGGTATGTTCTAGCCTCATGGTAATTAATAAAGGAGGGAGGGTTTGATAAGAGCTGTTGTACGATAAATGCATTCACTCAAAGACCCTATCCTAGGTAGAGTAACAACAAAGCCCGTGGACTCTCTAGCCTAGAAAGGGTTGATGAGAGTTAAGAATGCCTTTTTTGTTGAAAAAGAATTCCTTTTTTTTTACAGGATCTTGCTAGGTGGGCAATGAACTTATTTGGACAGGGAAGTTGTCTTGACTAAAGATAACCTCGGAAAATTTAGGTAGCGAGGTTACACAAAATGGTGTTTCTATCTCAACAGTGAATCAATCAGCATCTATTTCTTAACAACAGAGATGTTTCCCGTGCGTTTGCACGGACCACTTTCCTGGTTATGAAAATATCAACATCTACAAAATCAAATCAATGTCATTAAATCATTTGGTGTTGTAGATATTGAAATTTTTCTATAAAATTGGTCGGAGTTTATAGAGTTCGGGTTGATACAAAATCTATATGCACTATATTTTGGAATCAAGCGAGTATATAACTTACAATCCTCCATCATTTGGTCCTTATCTTGAATTCCAAATCTAATCATCTAAATAGTGTTGAAAATATAAATTGACATGACAGATTGAGAAGAATTTGCATATAAACATAAATTCTAAATGTATATGTATATATAACATATATAGAGATATAGATACCTGGAAATACCCAAACCCCGTGCTCCCGAAGCAAGCGAAAGCAAAGAGCAACCTCATAGAGGCTACAACTATTGAATTCACTCTGGTGGATTTCATTTATCGCTGTGTTGATATGTTCTTCAAAGAGGTGATCAATTCCGAGACGTTCGAGTGTGTCCACAAATGTCATTTTCTCTAAAGGAGTATTGTTGAATGTCTTAAACAAAATCTGTACATCCTCCTTCAATTTGGCTTCTTTCACACGCATGCATTCTTCAGATATCTGCATGCTTAGATGAGTTATGATTAACCAAAAGGGAAAAGGGGATACATCAGATGTAAAGAAATATGAAATGAACAATATTAATACTACCTTATTTTGAGTATATGTTGTTTCCTAAAAATAATTATTAGTTTTATTACCATTTATTTAATAATATATTATCTACTTTATGTTTAAGCATCAAAAAACACATGATGAATTATTTTTTGCACATTTTAGAGGTGGGCCCCATTGCAGCCATACCGTGGCGGAACTATGTGGGCCTCACATCGCTCATAGTGGGCTATTTCGAGTGTAAAATCATTTCAGCACACCGTCTCATAAATATAAGAGGCCAAACATGGAAGACGTTAGAGGATTAGAGAATTTGAGAGGCAGCATAATGGATCAAGAAGGCATGACATGGTGACATTTCATTTCCACCATCAACACCATCACCTAGAATTTATATAGACATTTGAAATTAGTTTGCCTTTTGTACTTGTCAAGGTCAATTAATGGACTCAATACAAGACACGTGCCGATGTACCTTTGCAAAGACAGCTTATGGATAGGTCGAATACACAATCATCTGAGAGAACACTTGTATATTGCTTAGTGAAATTACTAGTACATACTCCCTCCATCCCAGTATATACCACATCTTAGTTTTCACATTTTTACTCATAGCGCAACACATATCAGGATATCGAGGCACGATGAGCCAATGACCCCTCTTAACTCCTCCTTGATATGCTAGTTCAAAGTAATATGTGCTATATTTGGGGACATGGAGAGTACTATACATAATGTTTCAACAAATCTGTTTTGTTTTGTTTTGAAAAGAACATGTTCGATTTTTCTAAGTACATACAAGTATGTAATTTAGACATACCGGCAGCGGGCCTGGCTCGTATTGGATGAAGAAAGCATCCCACACCGATGCTTCGAAGCTGCTGACCCTCTCGGGAGTCGTCGTAACGCCAGATGCCATTTGGAATATCTTTGTGTTCAGCTTTGCAGCAATTTGCAAGAGTGGCCTTTATATACACGTTGGCAGCCCACACGTGGCCGGAAGTATGAACGATCCAGACTACATAGCTAACTACCAACAGCCCATCTTCAACGCAGATCCATAAAACTCCCGCTAGCGTTAGAATCGTGTTGTCCGGACCGCGGAAACCATCCAACACGGTGTATCGATCCGCGAGGCGGTCCAGACGCATTTTCTCTCACAAACTGGAGACAAAAGTGGAGGAGCTTTGCAGGACTTGTCCCAAGCTCGCTTCTGATGGGCCTGGCCCACTAAAAAGTATGAACGCTCCAGACCATGCACAAACCTAATGTCATGCTCAAAGTATGAACGCTCCAGACCATGCACATAAATATCGCCAAAATAATGCTCACATGACAGCATTGACACTGCTCCGGGGCGTGGAATTCCAGCTCCATCAGACTTTTTTATTTTTTTTGAAATAGGACCCGGATCTATTATAAGGGTTCGTAAGAAGTATAAAATGACCCAGACGTAATAAAAATTACATCAAAGAACATGCACCATTGAACGACCGTACCACCAGAACGAGCAGCAGGCACACCAACTTGAGGAGGCCCTTCCCTCTCTGCTGCCCATGGTGGCTACCAGCGGCATGACCTCCATGAGTGCGCCCTGGCGTTGCAGGCACGAAGATCTTTTGCCGGTGGCGAGTTGCCTGTCCCTGGTGGCTTCGACCTCGGAGGACCCAATTGCTTTTTGTTCTTACATATTCAGGATCGTTGTTGCACAATGGAGCTTGAAGTTTGCATCACCTACACGTTCATCTCTCGCCTCGTCTGTCGGCTCTGCCTTTTAACGATGCTCGACTGTAAATAATTGTCGCTCTCCTCGAATCGCTGCAATTTTTTCTGTTTTTAACTAGTTATATTAAAAATATTAGTTGATGTTTAAAAATATTTCTATTTTACCAGATTTACAAAAAATATATTAGTGGGTATATATAAAAAAGCATTGCAAATCTTGATTTTTTTAAAGGCTCATCATCCACCTTAAAAATGTTCATGATGTGTTTAAAATATGTTCATCAGATATTTAAAAAGTGTTTCTCATGTATCTAAGAAATGTTCATCTTGTTTAAAAGAGTCCATCACATATTTCAATATTGTTCATCGCATTTAAAAGGTATCCATTGCATTCAGAAAAATATTCATCATGTATTTAAAAGTACACAGTAAACATTTATTAAGAAACGATGGAATTTTTTGAAATACTCGATGTCTAGTTTCCCCGTGCTGTGGCAGCCGCATTGTGCAGAAATAGTTAATATTCAGATAGACGATGCTTTTTGCACTAACTAACTAACTAACTAACTAAGAATCAACTACTCTGTGCAGGTGTTGAGCCCCAAATACCCGAAGATGCAGCTGACAACTCGCACTACAAAGGTAAGAAGGAGATTTATGCTCAGCGTTGTGAGTAATTGGACAAGGCTTAGATGCTGATGAAATATTTTAAACACATCATGATGAGCTATCTCAAAATTACAGCAATATTGGCCCAAATTGCTGTTAGTGGCAGGCTAAGCCAAGCATCATCAGCTGAGGCCCACCTCGTAGCCAGGCCTGGTCCATTTGGGCCTCTTGCCTAGTTGGTCCCGTTTCTGGGGATTTTTCTTTGCTCTGAATCTTGCAATTTCTCTGAATTTTGATAAGAATAATGGCCAAGCAACCTTTTTTCATTGTTTTTGAGATAGCTCACCATTCACCGAATGGTAATGGCAAAGCAAAATACTCGATGGCTGAATTCAACACCTACCTACGTACTGCTGGTTGATGGAACCCAATTTGGACAGTTGATGGAACCCAATTTGGACATCAACTGGGAATCACAAGCGCCAAACAAAGTCAAAATATTTGGCTGGCTAATTCACCTCGACAAGCTGAACAAGAAAGCTCTGTGTGTCCTCGTCTTTCTGTTTCCACTCAAGATATATAGCACCTATTCTTCACCATGTTTTCTCATACGAAAAAAATGGAGGGAGTTCTGGTGCTCGTGGAGAAACATGAACCTTTGGTGCGCCGCGTGCATGAAGAAGTCAAATTGGAAATGCAAAGCATACATTAATTGCAGAATCGATTGCGTATGCAATGTGCCCATGGTTTATTTCATCTCTTGCCTCGTACATGCACGTACGAATACATGGCGTACGTGCCTTGTAATTTACTTCAGCCAGCTAGCCACACAGTACTGGGCCGAACAATTGAGAAAAATAAGTCAGGCCGAACAATTGAGAAAAATATAAGTCAGGGCCGTACAGATAAGCAAAGTATAAGTCAGAAAACTGAACCACATTTTGCTAACTATGTGCACATGGCTTGCGAAACGATGTACGCAAAAGATGTGAACAGGAATGACAAGGAAAGGACTCAAGAGCTAGGTTAGGATTGATCTAATCTCGAATGAAACTTAATTCCAACTTGCCAAATCTTCTTATCGCAAAATCTGCCAACTGCCACCTGCTTTTTAGCCCAATTAAGTGTAGTTATGTTGACACTATTAGTACCAATAGACTGGGATATCATCAAGGGAACTTGTATATATATGAACCCATAGCCACGTCCATTATAAAGGTAGCTATCACACACTACTGCCAACAATGTTAATTATGTTCATTTCCTTGCTACTTGTGCTACTTGTTCCCCTATACTTGTATCTCAAGGCTAGCAGTAGATCTAAGAACACATCAGTGCTTCCCACAAACTGGCCAATATTGCATATGTTCCCTTCCTTCATGGTCAATGTCCACAACTTGCATGACTATCTCACCTTGGTCCTCATCGGATTAGGCCACAACTTCAGGGCGCACGGCCCACCCGGGACCGGGATGCGGTTCTTCATCACGTGCGACCCTGCTAATGTCCGGCACATCTTCACGACCAACTACACCAACTTCCCCAAGGGTGCTGAGTTCGTCACTATTTTCGACATCAAGGGTGGCACCCTCTTCACCGTCGATGGTGAAGATGCTGCCGCCCAGCGTGGGAAATTGAAGAGCGTGCTCAGCAACCCGCGGATGATTGCTAGTACGGAGGCATGTTGCCGCAACAAGGTGGAGAACATCCTTCTCCCATTGCTCGCCTACATGGCGAGCACCGGCACTCCTTTTGACGTGCAAGAACTGATGTCGAGGTTTATGTTTGACCTGGCTACTATGTCTCTCTTTGGTGTGGATCCTGGCCTCCTATCATTAGACAAACCACCCATGGACGCCGTGGTTGCTCTGAACACAGTCATGGAGGTGGGATTTTTCCGGCACGCCATGCCATCTTGTTGCTGGAAATTAATGAGGTGGCTAAACATCGGTCCCGAAAGAAAGCTCTGCACAGCGCACAAAGTGCTACGAAGGTTCCTCGTGGAGATGATGGAGAGGAGGAAGATGGAGATGATGGAGAGGAGGAAGATGGAGATGATGGAGAGGAAGATCAACACATATCATTTTGGTAGTGACGACGAACAAGATGGTGTGGATATTATGTCTTCCTACCCAAACTACGTTGACGATGACTTGTCCTATGCCAAGAACATTGGCTACATGCTCGCTGCAAGGGACACAATTGGAACAACCCTGACATGGATTTTTTACAACCTTGCCCAGAACCCAAACATTGTGTCAATCATCCGGAGTGAAATCTGGCCCATTGCATCATGCAAAGTAGCATCCGGTGTGGATGCCATGATGATCTTCGAGCCGAACGAAATCAAATCTCTAGTCTATCTGAGAGCCGTCTTGTACGAGACTCTTAGGTTGTACCCGCCGGCACCTTTCGAGCGCAAGACGGTGGCCGCCGATGATATTATGCCGAGTGGCCATGAGGTGCGCACCGGTGACACCATCCTTATTTCTCTCTACTCACTGGGAAGAATGGAGGGCGTGTGGGGTAATGACTGTCTCGACTATAACCCAGATAGGTGGCTCTCGGAAGATGGCAACAATCTGAGGTACGTACCATCTCACAAGTTCTTGGCCTTCAACTCGGGCCCTAGGATATGCCTTGGGAAGGAAATTGCGGTTATGCAGATGAAGACCGTCATCGCCTCAGTGTTGTGGAACTTTGATGTGGAGGTGATGGAAGGGCAAAGCATCCAGCCCAAGCCATCTTGTATACTGGAGATGAAAAATGGGTTCATAGTTAAGCTAAAGAAGCGAGAGATGTAACATTAGATTCTGGTCTTATGTAAACGTCCTTACGGACTACCCGAACAATTTTATGTTTCCCACAGCCACATTATTATCGAATAATAAAGGGCTCTATGAATAAAAATGTATCTTTCTTTTACGAAAGAGAACAAACGTGTTGTCAATTATTACTCCGTGTATGAAACATGGTCCAAAGGCGTCGAGACATGATGTTTTCCTCCATTATATGAGACTACGTATGTGTTAGTACATTTCTATGGAATATAAACATTGACTGTATAGTTGCTTTATTCTGTGAGTAACATTCGTGAAGCAAGAGATGTGCTGCATTTTGGGACTGCTCCGATAGCATCCAATTAGCTAGTCTCCTCGTGAGCGTGTTTATAATTAGCAAGCATGCCCCCTACTAGAACACAACCCCTAGTAGCACAACCCTTACTAGCCCAGTTATAGTCGCATCAGGGCCACACGGTTGCAGTGGGGTTGCAAGTCTAGTGGTGGACATGCAACTGGCTAACAATCTTCCTAGGTGCGCATGTGTCTAAGGTGAGACATGTCTAGTTGCATGCGGGTTGTGACGCGTGCATATGCGCGTTGGGGGCAGACATGCAACTAACTAGCGCAAAAAACATTTTTGTTGTTATAGCTTACGTTGTTTGTTTTCGCGCAAAGGAAACAAAAACAAAAGTAAAAAAACAAACTTCAAAAAATTAAAAAGAAAAATGTGGCCTAAATCCTATTCAAAAGCAGCGTGTGTGGGACTAAAAAGTCATTTATGATTCATTAACACAATGTAGTGGGCTTACAGAAAAAGAGAAATGGCAGATCTACAGAACCAAAACAAAAAAGGGGTCAAAACCCCAAAGGCACACATGGCCCACCTACAACCTTTTGGGCTCGCTACTTCGCTTAGCGACAAACGAGAACAACAACAACATGCGGATGCCGGGGCTATATCTTGCCCCTTGCAAGAGGACCATCGGTCTCCCCTATGGCGGCGGTCGCCAAATGGACTAGTCCAACACGGGGAGCGGTTTTAGGAAGTTGCTATGGCCCGTTCGGGGTGGTTTTAAAAGCTTCACTTTTTTTCTGTGTGTATCTCTCATTTTTTTTTCTTTCGGCTTTTCCTTTTTCAGTGTTTCTTTACTGTTTTTCTTCTGTTTTTTTGTTCGTGTTATCTCACTTTTTTCCGCGTGTATTTCTTCTTTGTTTCCTTTAATAAATTTCTAGTTTTTTTAATACACGTTGTAAATTTTTGTATACATATGGAAACAATTATACATGTTAAACATTTTTCAGTTACATGTTGAATAATTTTTACAAATACACATGTTCCGAACATTTATTTGAATGCGTGTTAAATATTTTGAAATACACATTGAACAGTTTTTTAAAATTACACGACACATTTTCTAAACCAGGCAAACATATTTTGATATTCTATACTTTTTTTTAAAACGTCATAAACATATTTTTTGAAATAAGTGAACATTTTCTTAAATGCCAAGTGTATTTGAAATAGTTAGAAATACATTTTGTTAAATATGCGAACAATTGTTTACATTGTATATAGTTTCAAAAATTCGGTGATTTTTTCTGGAAAAGCGTGAACATTTTTGTAAATGTCATAATTTTTTTATAATGATATGGAATAATTTTTAACTATGCGAACATTTTTAAAAATTGTATAAACATTTTTTATAGCTTTATGAACATTTTATTGGAATACCTGAACATATTACAAATGTCACATGGAAGTTTTCAATACTATCAACAATTCTAAAATTTGCATGAACATTTTAAAAATATTTCATAGCATTTTTAATACACGATAAAGATGCTTTCAGATTTAATTTTTTCGCTAGAAATGTGAATAAAATAAAAGTAATAAAAGGAAGAAAAAAGGTAAAGAAGAAGTCAGCTTAGCTGCTTCTAGTTTTGACCGGGCGCAGTGGCTTCTAGTTAGCCAGGCCGTTGAGTAATCCCAAACTATCGGATCGAACAACCTAAGGAATCTTGTAGAGTAACTAACAACGTACGTTATTCGCAAAAAGAAAAAACGTAACTATGTATACAAGTTAGCTGCATAGTTCATCCTATGTGGAGACCGAGTCAAGGATGAAGATCGAGCAAAGATTATCACCATTATGTGGACGATTTGGCATTCTCGAAATCGGATCAAGCATGGGGAAGAAGGAAGGGATCCAAAAGCCGCCATCAGGGCGACTAGAGAAGCTCTTGCACTGTTGGAACTGCCTAGATCAGTTCCTATCTTGCTACCAGGGCATGGCTGGCGACCGCCCGAACCAGGGACGGTGAAGATCACGACGGATGGTGCACTTAACGTCGCGGAAGGAAGAGGAGGGGCGGGTGGTATAGCCCGTTCCGCGACCGCGCTGTTGGGCTCATGGTGCAAGCCGTTTGGTGAGATCTCAGACCCTTTTTTAATGGAAGCTATATCAATGCGGGAGGGAGTTCTATTTGCAAAGCTTCGTGGCCTCTCGCATGTGATAATGGAGACAGATTGCCAGGAGTTGGTGCAACTCTGGAACACTCGCCACAATTCATGTTCGATTGTGGCTCCTATCTTAGACGAAATAGGAGAGCTAGCTTTTGATTTTTCTTTATTTGAGATCCAGCATGTAACCAGGTCAGCAAACTTGCCGGCGCATCTCTGTGCAAAACGTGCATGCACTTTGAATGTGACCGACTGCTGGCTTGACGAGACTCCTAGTTTCTTGGTAAGTAGCCTTCTAGCTGATTGCCAGGACAACTCTTTTGTTGAATAAAGCTCTCTGATTGCCCGCAAAAAAAAAAGTTAGCTGCATAGTTATACGCAGGAGATCCTTATCCTTAATAAAAAAAGAGTAGTTAACGCAGGTGATCGATGGCCGACGCGGAGCAGCAGCAGGTTGTGGCGGCGGAACCTGATGAGCGCAGCCGGTCGGCGGTGATCTTCCTCGTGGGCTGCATCGTGGCCGTGCTCTTCTCCGTCACCATCTCCATCGCCATCGTCCTCACGAATCTGAGCGCCCCCATCAGCGACCACGATGTTAACGCCGTCAAGCTCGTCGCGCTGGCACTCCTCCTTGGCCTTGCCCTCGGCCTGGGTGCCTGCATCCTCGGCATCCTCATTGCTATGCTCTGTGACCGGCACCACGGAAACCCGCAAGGAGAGCGGTTCGTCCACAAGTTGCTTCTACTCTGGTGACCCATCCATGCATCAAACCGTTTCGGCTGGAAGATCAGATCAGAGGTCAAGACTGATGCTACGTACCTGCAGAGAAGTAGCTAAAGACGTGTATGTATATCGCCTTATTAAAAGAGTTTATGCATCACATTCTTAAGACGACTATTGGAGATGACTTCTATTCTATTGTTAGTTTATTTATAAGTATGGATTCGCTTGGTTTTTGGTCGATTGTAGATTAGATGAATCAGGGGGCAAAGCACCTTGGGGACACCCCGCCGCAGGTTGAGCGTCCGGTGGCCGGACGCACAAGCAGGACCGGAAGTCTTGGAATGCCGGCGTGGGCAGCCCTTTGGTGAGTACATCCGCGAACTGCTGTGTCGTCGGTATATGGAGAACTCGGAGCTGGCCAAGGGCAACCTTCTCGCGCACAAAATGCATGTCAATATCGATGTGCTTTTTCCGTCGACGTCAGTGATGGATGGGGTTGGCCGTCATGTACACGGACGATACGTTGTCGCAGAAGACGTTGTTGGCGCGAGGAAGTGGCACCGAGAGCTCGCCGAGAAGTTGATGTATATCCAGCAGCTCTCAGCTACGGCGTTGGCGACCGCGTGGTATTCAGCCTCGGCGCTTGAGCGCGAGACCATGGCCTGCCGTTTGGAGGACCATGAGACGAGAGAATCGCCAAGGAACACCGCGTAGCCAGACGTCGACTGCCGCGTGTCAGGGCAGCCTGTCCAGTCAGCGTCAGAGTGGGCGATGAGGTGGAGTATGGCGGAGCGCCAGAGATGTAGTCCATCGGTAGTGGTGCCGTGAAGATAGCGCATAATCCGTTTGGAGAGTGCAAGGTGAGCGTCGTGCGGATTGTGCATCTCCAGGCAGCACTATTGGACTGCGTACGCGATGTCCAGGCGAGTCATCGTCGTGTACTGTAGGGCGCCAACGAGGCTGCTGTACTCCAACGCGTCGAAGACAGGGGCACCGTCGTGGGCGGAGATCTTGGAGCACGTGTCCACGGGCGTAGGAACATATACTTCACATGCAGAAAATGATAGCAATAAACTTGACACGATCATATGCTACGTTTATAGTTTGGGTCTTGTCCATCACATCATTCTCCTATTGATGATGTGATCCTGTTATCAAATGACAACTCATGTCTATGACTAGGAAACTATAGCCATCTTTGATCAACGAGATAGTCTAGTAGAGGCTCACTAGAGATACATTGTTGTCTATGTGTCCACACATGTATCTGAGTTTCCGATCAATACAATTCTAGCATGGATAATAAACGATTATCATGAACAGGAAAATATGATAATAACCAATTTATTATTGCTTCTAGGGCATATTTCCAACAGGGTTCCCCGACAGTAGTGGTTACAAAAGCCGAGAGAGAAAGAGGAAAGTGGAAGCGAGCGAAATGCAAAAGCTCAATGCAAGAATAGCAAAGCTAGAGGAACTTGAGAGCCAGCGAGCTACCGACCAAGCATCTCACCGGCACGAAGATCCTTGCTTCGACGCTGCCCCAGAAGCTACCCCACCATCTCAGCGGATAAGCAACGTGGCTTCCATGGAGCTCATTCAGCCTGATTCACGGCTCCTCGCTACCCCGTGGATAGTATCACGGAGGCTAAAAATTGCGAGCTAATGACGAAATGCCAGATCTTGACTTCGAAGGTGGCGGTCGGCTCTGTTGCACCTCCTCTAGCTGAGGGAACTTTTCATTGCGGTCCGAGTCCACATGGCTATGCTATTATGACGGTGGATGAAATAATGGAGGGATTTGAGGAGTTGGAGCTTGACTACCCAAGAGGTGAAGGGGAGAATCATCTGGTTTATGCTTTAAGGAGTACCTGTCTATGAAGGAAGGAGCACATCAAGCTTCCAAACTGGACGCCTCCTCCTCCTCCTCCGGTTAGTGATTAGGGCACTCCGCCTCCTCCGGCGCATGAGGGCACTTCGCCTCCTCCTCCACCTCCTCCGACGCGTCGGAGCACTCCGCCTCCTCCGGCGCGTTGGAGCACTCTGCCTCCTCCAGCGTGTCAGTAGACTCCACCACGTCAGCAACAGCGGAAGAGAGACGCCGCCGCTTCGGTGGCTAGCAGTTCAAGAGGCGAGAATAAATACAGATTTGGTCCAAGCCTGAAGCCTCTTCCAAAGTTACCATAAGAGAGGACTGACAAGGAAACTGATGACATCGTGGCAGCCGAAGTGGAGGCCCATTTTGAACGAAAACCTCCAACTCCGAAGGAAACGGTAGATCCGGTGTAAGCGAAGCGCACTCTTGATGCCCTGAAGCGACCACCGCCGCCTCCGCCAGATTCCAACTATGTCATATTAAAAAGACATATCAAGATGTGCGGCGGTCGGGAAGTACTTCTAGTGATGCAAGATTAGCACAACGAAGAAGTGGGAATACAATTCCCAGCTCGGCGAACAGGTGAAGCAATCGTGCCCCCCGCTCAACGTGTCTAGCGATATCGTCGCTAATCATCCGGGGCTATTGCCCGGTACCAATCTTGGTGATTACCTGAGCGATGATGTAGAGTTTGAAACGTTAGAGGCAGTAGAGATCTTCAGATGCGAGTATGGGAAGCCTCTCATCAAACCTGACCATCCTCCTCTAACAAGGATGATGCGAAGATTGCATGAATGATACATGGATACCTGCAGGAAGTCTGGGAAGAATAGTATGATAGTGAGAATTAACGATGAGTGCGGCCTCATTGGAGTTGAGTTGCTGCATGTTGAATTTGTGGATTTATTTCAGTTATTCAATCAAGACGCCCTCGACAAACAACTCATGACTTGCTACTGTCTGTAAGTATTACTTATGTAATTAAGTCTCTATAGCTCAGCTCTTTCATTGCATGTATATATAATTATCCTCACTATATTATACAAATTGAAGATTATCGAATGCAAAAAATGACAAATCTATGACATTGAGTTCATTAACCCAAATATCCTAAATGAATGGTTGGCTAAAAGAGAAACAAAGATACCGAGGACATCTTGCTATAATCATTACTTTGACATCAAAACAAAGGGAAAATACTCTTTGCTTACAACTTCAAGTGAGTGTTACTGTCTTATGCATATTCGGTTTCACTTATTCGAGGTTATAGTAATGTAATTGATGAGTTATGCGTGCGTAGTTTCCACTTTATTCTGCTAGAGATTAAGCTTGACCAGGGAGTAGTAGCTGTCTTAGACTCGAGATGTAAAGATCGACAGGAGTATGCAGACATGACTGCAATGCTCCAGAAGTAAGTTCAATCGATCATTATCGCACCATATCGGCAACTTTCGTTCATTTGCTGATATCAAGTAACCATTTCCTGGCAGGGTTTGAAAACAGTTCACCGGAATGGTTACGGGTCTGCCAAAGGAGCTGCGATTTACACACCCCAAAGTAAGTAGTACTAGCTAGTTCCGCGCATCTCTCATGGATTCTAGTTTAATCAATACCATTTATCATGGTTGATTATCAGTTCGATTGAACTCTATTTCTCATAAAGTGCTTGTGACAAGAAGGCGGGAATAATTTATGTGGATACTACGTTTGCGAGTTCATCCACAATTCGACCTCTCAGCGGGGCTACTCTGACGAACAATATGAAGTATGTAAACAATATTCACAATTTTATTTTATACCATCAATTGTGTTGAGTTTCTTTCATATATATGTATTGACCCCCTTTTTTAAATTAGTTGTGGCAGATGCGGGATGAACATCCACCACATGATCACATACGAGCAATTCAAGAGGAATTGACAGGATTCTTTCTTAAACACGTCATACATAAAGACGGAGAATGTCGTGTGGAAATTGAAATTGATTTTAGATGTTAGGGATTGTAAGAGATGTTATATTGTATATCTGTAGTAGCGTCGGATAGATATGTACGAAAACTTGTTGTTCGACCAGTCTTGGAGAAAGAGAGGTCACTTCCCTCTGAATATGTTCATGACGATTTTGTGTAATTAATGGTCCCTTCATTTGCTTACTAGCTAGCGTGTCGAGTTCTCTCTATACATATAGTAGCTAGCATTGACCAAACACGGAGAAAGAGAGTTCACTTCTCTCTATTAGCTAGCTAACACAATATGAAACCCCTAACCCTCCAAAACCCCTAAACCCCCTTTCAAAAAAAAACTCTAGCGCCTATGAGCTGCTGACGCGTGGCTGCCTTTTGGTCCCGGTTGGTATGCCGGGATTAAACGTCCGCCTGCCTGGGCGCCCCACAACGGCCACGTGAAGCCCCTTCTGTCCCGGTTCATAAGCAAACCAGGACTAAAGGTTTTGGGCTTTAGTTCCGACCCTTTTGTTCCGGTTCCAGAACCGAGTCTAAAGGCCCTCTGGAACCGGGACTAGTTTCCTGTTTTCTACTAGTGGGACCGGTCAAAATGCGCGGGCTTCATCTCAGTTTTGGGTAGTCAGTGGGTGTCGGAGTCCTATGTTATATAGGTCCGGAGTCCCACAAAGCACCCTGGTTTACATCCGGTCGAGGGAAAACGGAAGTGCGCACACGTTCACGGACAAATACGAGTTCACATTAATGACAAAGTGTGTCCGGACAGCTTGTTCCGATGTTTTACAGATTATTTAAGGGTCTGCGTTAGAGATGGCATTAGTAACTACATTCTACTCCTGCTAGGCAGGCTTTCAAACTCTCCAATGGCTAGCTCGATCGATCTTGATGGTGATCGTACATGCATGCATGCACTAGTAGTGCAGTGATTAGTACTCCCTCCTAGAATTATTTGTCGCTTAAACGGCTGCATCTATTTATTTTTCAAGAAATATCCAATCTATTCACCTTTAAACATGGCACTACAAAGAACAATAGAGGTAATAAAAATTACAAACATGTTTGTGGACACCTAGCAACAACTACAAGCAACTAAAGGAGACAAACCTTATTGTAGTAGACAGTCCGGATGTCGTTGTGCTAAGGCCTTATGGGACCAGCGCAACAGAGCAGCAACCATCACCAATGAAGAAACTCATAGATTAAGGGCGGCCCCGCGCCTCCTTTTATCTTCAAAAAAAAAGTCATAGATCAGAAGGATTAAACCCGTAATCATCAAACAAAGACGAACGATGATCTGATCCAAACAGATCTACCGAAAACAAGGACCAACCGAATTCCGCGAGATCTGACATAGCCGGGTCTACGTTCAGTGCTTCTACCATAGACCTAATTCGAGAAGGCTTGATAGTCCTAAGAAAGGTGAGGGTGGGGGGTGGGGGGGGGGGGTTCTATTTAGGAAGAATAAGAAGAATCTCATTCATGTGTTCATGCTAACAGAAGAGCGGATCCAATACACATAAGACTTTTTTTCAGAAAATTCCTAATGTAAATGATGAGTTTGGGATGTCATGCCCCACAAGTTAGTTGCCGAAGCGCTCCCTAGGAGGGCAGTCTACCACAAGATAGAGTTTGAGCCTGGAGCCAAAGCCCCAACCCCTCCATTTAGGAAAGAATTTCAGGAAGTCATATTGGCCAGATAAGCCTCTGACGGCTCCATATTGATTTTTCCCCAGTTTTCTTTCAGAAGAAGTGGGAGCATTATGCCTAATAACAATTTTAAATCTTTTTACTTCGTGCTTCGTTGGCTCCTCCTTTCTCATCACTCTCCCGCCGGAGATTCAAGACCCCCAGGCTCTAGCTCATTTAGCAGGGCTAAAACTTCCATCTGAGTCTTTACGAGCAGGATCCGGGATGGGTTACGTTCATTCAGAACGAGCTTAATCACAATACCCCCCCTGAAGACATACCTGGGCGGCTTAAGCTCTTTCGATCCTAATGGAAGAAAAGCTCTCAACATGAGAGACATTATCCTTACCGAGAGACATCGCCGCCGCAACACAGCCCAACCAAGATGTTGATCCTAACAAGAACGAGAACAGGATCCATCCCACCGGCGTGGCGGCTGAGAATCCTCCACACCTCCAAGGCCTAGAGGCCATCAGAGATGGGGCAGACCGGCGGCGGTGCCGACAGGAGTAAACATGTGTATCTAGCACTGAAATGCAACTAGATATATCCGTTTGAATGACAAGTATTTTCAAAGGGAGCTAGTATATCTCGTCTAAGAAGAAGCGTGCAGTGATTAACAACCGTTTCCTTTTCCGACTGCAGCTGCAGTTTATAATCGGCTTCGATCGATAATTCGATCCAGTGCCATATTAGAACTTAATTCCGACTCTTACTCCTCCACTCACTCCCGGAAATAAAGTAGTACACTGTACCCCCGATGAATCTCCTGTATACGTAGCCCACGGCGGCCGGCGATGGGGATGATGACCATGCACCGTGGCTACCACGTCGAGACCGTGCCCTACACCAACCGCGCCCACCTCGTCCCCCGCTCCGGCCGGGCCGCACGCGAGCGCCATGCCACCGACTCCTACTTCGCCGCTTTCAAGAAGCATTACGCGTCCTGGATCCTCGAGGAGAACGACGATCAGAACGTCCGCGTCAACCGCATCGTCATGGAGCTTGTCGGCGCCGTCCACCGTAGCCTGCCCAAGAAGGCTCTCGGCTGGGTGGACGACCTCAATTGGGAGGCGGTTGTTCTCAGACACGACAGCGTCAACGCTTATGTGCTGTGCACCGGCAAAATCGTAGTTTTCACCGGGCTGCTCCGCCGTCTCGACACCGACGCCGAGATCGCCGCTGTTCTTGGGCACGAGGTACGTAGCTCAGATCATCTGTTCATCAGGCAGATCATGCATAGTATTAAATTTTCTTTTGTGCTCCTACTACATGTTGTATAGTTCGGACACGTTCTTGCAAAGCACACGTCAGAGATGATCGCAAACTTGATCGACAACAAGTGGTTTCCGGCCCTCCTCACCGCCCCATTCCTACGAAGGTACGTAATCAATACTAGCTCATATCTTTTTTATATTTTTCAACAAAAGGTGAATTTTACTGGCTTAAGATGATGCATCAAGAGGATACAAAACACGATGAGTACACACCCGGCCACTCTCTGCATAGGTATAATGTACACAGCTAACACGAACACGCACAAAAACACGCCAGTAGTTAGCAAAGTCATATAAGACGCTTTGTATAGACGAGAAGAAAAATAAAGCAATCGGATCTGTGATGGCTTTGTATTAGAATATGCAGGCTTCCAGATGAACCCTAACTGCACCCTAATTAATTCCATTGTACGTACTAAATTAACCATGCAAGTTGACTGATATAGTGATCGTGTTAACTATATATGCAGGCAGGAGATAGAAGCAGATTATATCGGAATGATGCTACTCGCAGCTGCTGGTTACGATCCACATGAAGCCCCTCGAGCCCTTGAGAAGGTCGGAAACATGGAAAGAAAATCTATATTGGAGAAACTGCTGTCTTTTCTCTCTCATCCATCCTGCAAGAAAAGGTCACGGCTGCTATCGCAACCTAGGGTCATGAGGAAGGCAATGACATTATACAATCAAGTGAAAGGAAAGAAACATTGTTGTGTTGAAATACAAATTGTATAGGGATAGGATTGGTGTTTAACTATAAACCTCTCCTATCCCTTCTTGTCTCGGTCTCCTCCTCTACCGACCTTCTCTGTACTTCTCTCGATCAAACTCCTGATCGATCTTCTTGTAAGCTACGGCAACATTGATATAAATAGAACTGCGGCCCGAGAAAAGGGTTTAACGTTTCCCATAGATTTTACATGGTAATCAGACCAACTTCTTCCTAGATCAAGGAGAGATCGCATCTACCCAATCCCGAGCCAATCCCAAGTCTCTCCAGAACCTTCAAGCCTCGCCATGACTACCCCCTCCACCCAATCAAGCAACATGACCTCCCTCTTCACCTCCCTCGCTTCATCATCTACTTTCGCCCCTTCATCCAGTAGCTCCAACGCCATGAGCCTCGGGTCACCGCCATAGGAGAAGCTTACGAGGAATAATTTCCTCATGTGGAGAGCCATCGTGCTGCCACAAATCAAGGGCGCGTAGATGGCGCATGACCTTGATCCGACGAGCCAAGCGCCGCCGGAAACCATCACCGTCACCAAGGACGGGAAGGAGGAGCAGATCGCCAACTATGTAGCTAGTAGAAGATGCTCTGCCACAGCCCACATGTTGGTGGTTGTGTATCTCAGCAAAAATATTGATGTGCCCTGCCACAGCCCACATGAAATCTAGCTAGTAGAAGACTGCCTTCATTGCTGGTGTCATCATGTTCAGTGTATTTCTTGTTACAGTGTGTGGACACCATGTGTGTTTTCTACTTTTAATGTCCCAACTGGTGTTGCTCGATGGCAAAACAGAGTCGAATTTTAACGATGCATGCAAAAGGTTGGCTGGAGATTTCTTTCTTTCTTTCTTTCTTTCTTTGCGTCCGGAGAAATTGACATATATATATGTATGTATGTGATGTATCTCAGATTCATGATGAAAGATGAGTTGCAATTGCAATACACTTGGATAGTTTGTACCTCACAGAGACAGACCCTTGTGTTGCCTTTGGTGGCATCTTAGAAATGAAAGTATCGTGGACAGGAAGGGAGACAGCCTGACTTGGGCGTCGGGCAACTTGTTACAGACAAACAGAGCTATATATGTAAATGTGCTGCTGAACATGGATCTCCAAGTCAAGTTAAGAAAGGCCATCATGAACCGTCAAGGTCGTTGTTGATGCCGTGCGCTTTCAGAGCTGACCACCACCATAGTGGTGGTGTATACCATTGCCAAGGGACAGAAGCTTTTGTGAGTGTGCAGACGTGGATGAGAAGCTGCGGAGCCGAGAGCTTTGGTGTCGTGGGTCTCACTGAATTTGGTGGTTCACTTCTCTCAAGACTACTACTTTTATATTTGATGAGAGCCATTCGGTGACTGTACCAGATGAAGAAGCTTTGATATATCCTAAATACATAATCGTGCGCACGCTCGTTAGACGAAGCGAGCGGCCGCGCTAGCGACAAAATAAGCAATAAACCTCCTCCATCTGCACCAGTCGCTATCCTCCCGCATCCCCACCTTCCGTTCCCATCCGTCTCGCATGCCCACCGTATCCCACTCCTCCCTATCGTCCTCCAACTCGCCTTCTCCTCCGTATCGAGCCTCCGGTCCTCCACCGGCGTCGGGAGGTCGAGGGGAAGCGGCAGCCGCGCGTGAACCCGGACGGATCTGACGAGCTCCGCCACGCCGGATCTGAGGAGCTCCGCGCCGGATCCGCCCGTCCAAGGAGTCCCCACGCCCTCCCCCTTCCTCCCATCCCTTTCCCTTTTTCTGGTGTGGTAGCAGCCGACGACAGGCGAAGGCTAGGTTGCAGCCCGCGTCGGTGGAGTCGAGAGGCAACAGCCGGTGACGTGAAGCACATCTATAGGTACCGACGTGAAGCGCATCTCTATTTTTTCATTTTCAGTTTTCAGTTGCACACGCTCACACGTCAGTTGGCTGTATCTGCAGGATAGTTGCACGCTCTAGACCGTATAGTTGGCAGGAGACATTGTACAGTGAGGCAGTCACATATCTAGCTATGCCAACCTCAGACATTATCTTGCCAACTTCAGAGTACAAACTGCCAAGCAAATCTGATACAGTGCCAACTCAAAATTTCAGCATAACATCTAGCAAAGTATGAACAGACAAAGGCTCAGTGCCAACTCTACGAGCCATTGTGGCAACTCCAGTAGCCACTGTAGCAACTCTAGCATCCAGTGAGCCAGCTGCAGGTCCAAAATGTGCCAACTCCAACAACCACACTGTGCCAACTTCAGCATCCAGTGAGCCAACTGCAGGTTCAATTGTGCCAACTCCGGCAGCCACTGTGCCACCCCCAGCAGCTATTGAGCCAACTGCAGGTTCAAATGTGCCAACTAGAGCAACTTCCGAGCCAACTATAGGTCTACTTGTGCCAACTGCAAGACATTTTGTTGCCAACTCTCAGTGGTATTGGGCAACTTGTCCAATCTCCTTTGCCAACAGCTCAAAAAGGCACAAGGTTTGATCATCAAACCAAACTAACCAAGAAGGAAGTCTATAGGAGTCTACGCTTTTTTTAAGATGACAAAGCCATGGGTAAACAAGGTCTGGAGGGGAGGTGAAGGGGAAGTTAAAGAGGAAGAAATTTAATGGATCCTCACTTTCCATTCACCTGGTTGCTGTGGTTGCACAGTTGTGTCTGCAGATGGCTCACTTGCTGGTGGAGTTGGCACAACGGCTGATACGGTTGGTTCATTTGGACCTGCAGCTGGCTCACTTGGCGCTGGAGTTGCCACAATAGTGGCTGGGTTTACTGGTTTGGTGCTTGGGATGCTGACATACTTACCATGTTTTTGCACATCTTTTTTGTTGCACATAATTTTTGCACATGGCGTGTCTATTTTTTTGGCTGCTGGAACTGATTTAGTTGCATGAAAGCAGCTTAAAGTTGCCTATATTTTGTTTGCACACAACTATTGTGGATATATTATTTGTCTACTTTTTTTTTGCAGACAGTGTGCCCATAGTTGGCTGCTGGAATTGTTGTAGTTGCACGAAAGCAGATAACTGGTTGCACATATGTTCGCATGAGTGAAAAGTGCACCTACACGAGTGAGGAAAAAGGTGCACATCAAGTGTCAGTAGTTGCACAACGACACTAGACAGTTGCACCAAACGATGCCTAAATTGCACACAAAAAAGTTTTTTTCGAAACAGGCACATATGGGATCTAGTTTCGAAGAGGACATCGCGAGGAATCCAACAGTGAAAGTGGATCTTAATTTTGATATTCGATTCAAAAGTTATGACATTTTAAAAGAAGTTGTACTCCAAATTAAATGCGTTCACACATGTCTCATGAGTGCTTTCTTTTCCAAAACAGGTTGAATGATACTTTTCCTAGCCAATAGGACAGATTCTTTCCTAATTTGTTTGACTGCGACCAATGTTTTAAATAGCCGGCTATAGCTCCGATATAGCTCCGCTATAGCCTTTTCAGCCGGGTGCTGCTAAATGGTCGCCTTCACAAATAGCCTGCTATATCCCGCTATAGCCCGCTATAACTCCGCTATAGCTATTTTTGGAGGCCCGCCACTATTTTCCATAACCCGCTATTTAAAACATTGACTGCGGCACAAATTTACTACAAATGGAAGGCTACTTTGGAGTGCTAATGAGCGGCCGGCCGCTCGCTAGACGCGTCCTTGATATATATAGCAGCCAGTTGTGTGCAAGTTGATTGCAATGAACATGTCATGTTAATTATTGAATGATTGCTGTTTTCCCCTTTACTACTCAAAGAGTATAATTTTATTAGAGAGAAAATATTAAATCCAAGGAGATTTTGGGAAAACTATGCACAAATTAACATTTCAAATTCGAGAGCCGGTGAGGATGTGATCGATAAGCTCATCATCGTGGATCGGGGAGTCGGCGGCGGCCATAGTGTTGGCAAGTGCCTTCATCTTGTGCATGTATTCTGCGTCGGGCAGATCGTCCTTCCTCAACAACTGAAGTTGCCGCCGGATGTGAAGGACATTGGCGCGGCTCTGGGCGCCGAACATGTCGGCGATGGCAGTCCACACCGCATGCGCCGACTCGCAGCTATATCCTCATCCATGGAGGTGAGAAGGAGCCCCTTGACGCGCTGATCTTGAACCCACCATTGGTGGTACTCCGGGTTGTCGACAGCGGTAGCAGCGTCACCGGTGCCGACAAAAAGTGTTTTGGCCGGTGCCGCCTTGGTGCCATCGAGGTGTCTGTGGAGGTTGGCACCGGCAAGGACAGTGCTGGTGATGCCTCCATAAAGTATGAAGTTGTGGCGACCGAGGCGGACGGAGATCATCGGGACGGTGAGCGCGGCGGGGATCGGGGCGATGGGGGGACGAGACGAGGGCGCCGGCAGTTTGGCCGGTGGAGAGGGCGGAAGACGACATCGCTGCGGCGGTGTGGAGAAGAACGTCACGCGGCGGCGGCTGAAGGAGAGGCAGCGGCGACTCGTATGGAACAACGCACGGCAGCGGCTGAAGGAGATGATGCACTCCTTGATGCCCGGTGCTTTCTTGTTCAGATTTCAGCCACGGTTCTGGTTGGGCTGGGGCTCACCTCTCTGCATGGAGTTTGGATTGTGTTTAATGTCTACATACATAATCTACGTAGTTCTAGTTTTGAGTTTCCCAAAATATATACAGTTCAGAGGAATAAAAGAGGTCATCGATGTTTTACTTTCGTTCGCGTGAAACAGTGGAAGAGGGCAAGAATGTGTAGCCAATTAATTTTACGCCCACACGTGTGGGCGTTCAACACCCCGACCACACGCAAACATCTCCGTTGGCTTCGGTACGCACGAATCTTGTAGCAAACAGGCCGGTTTTCGGTGCCACATAGGACGAGTCTCGTGTGCGGTGTGCTAGTCAGTTCGCCCGCACGGTGGTTGCCATCCTATGGTCAGCGGTTGCCACTCAGAGGCGTGCGGTGGAACTGCCATGCGCCCGCACGCCATGCTCCGACCGCGGTTGACGTCAAACACGTCGCACACCCCTCCACCCTCTCCCTCACGGTTCCATTTTACTCACCTGCGACACATTTACTGGCACAACCCACTCGCACTTGAAACCACTGGAGGAGAAGGAGAGAGGAGAAGGCGACGGCGGAGGCGGTACAATCGACGGTGTTCGCGGCCGTCGGTGGTGCTCGCCGGAGTGGAGCGGCTTCGCCGGAACCCGTGCGGGTTGAAGGTAATGCTCGCTTCATCTCTCGCAACCACTTCCTGCATTATTTCCCCTTTCCCTCCCTGTTCGATTCCTAGATCGATTCATAGAGATTCCGGCGATTCGGCGGTGCGTCGACGTTCCCGCCGGCGCCGAAGTTGTCTGGTAGCCGTTTTTTTGTGGCACTGGGCAGTTTCATCGCCGCCGCGGTTGCGGCATCGTCGGTGCGGTTATGCCTGTTCCAAGGCACGCACTAGTCTTGCGCATCGATTTGGGAGGTGCCCCCCGGTTTGTTTTGATGCGCATTGGTTCGAATTTGAGTTTGCAGTCAGTTCGTGCGAGAATTTTGAGGATGATTGTGAAGTCGAAGTAGTTGCCATTGAAACCTAGATCTAGTTAGTTTGGTTTTGAAACTGTAGAACAAGGCGAACTTGGCAGAATGGCTGAACTTGGCAGAATGGCTGAACTAGGCAGAACGAGGCGAATTTTGTGTGGCAACTAAACTCCCTGAACAAATGTGATAGTTGCCACAAACGTGTTTTCCTTTGCGGCAACAAATTACCGAAAATGTATGTCATAGTTGCCACATTCAAGCTTTCACATAGGGAAACTAATTTTATTGAATGACTATGGTAGTTGCCACACACACGCTCTTCCATGTGTCAAACTGAATTTTGGTGAAATTATATGATAGTAACCACAAACATGCTTTTTCATTGTGAGATCTATTTTTTCCTGAATTATTTGTCATAGTTTCCACAATTTGATAGTTACCACAATCGGTAGTCAATGCAGTTTCGGCATCCAGCTGCACTGGACGGCAACTAATGTGCACATCGATTGTGCGTGTTTGCCACTTGGATTGTATAATCATGTGGCAAATAGAATGTGAACACAATGTCTGTTGCCACAATGCAGATATGACAGTGTGGAAAATTGGCTGCATAATATGGCAACCACATTTGCGTACCAATTGTGCCAGATGCCATATCATGTGTGTTGCCAGATCATGTCTGTTGTCATGTTACAGTCAGTACAAATGTGGCATTTTAAATGTACTACGGACGCAATTTTTTCGTTTTGCCACACTGGCTTTTGTGATATGTGAACACACTGTGCCTGTTTTTTCAGGTTATCGATTCAGATGCGGTTTCATTGCTTTTTTTGTACTATATTGGGCTAACATGGCAACTTCAACATTTTGTTTTCAAGTGCATTAACCAACGTGCTTACTTGCCACGTTTATGTTCTCGACAATCATATGGGGGGGAGGGGGGGCGCGTGCGTGTTCATGTTACATTTTTGCATTCACTAGTTGACAATTTCTGTTAGATGGCGAATGCTTACCTCTTGCATTTACATTTCCCCCCTTAACAATTTGGTTTGTTCCTACATCAGCAGAATGGCTCGTGGCGATCATCAAAATAATGACGATGATTTCATGGATCCACCACAGCGTAACCGGGCAACTGGACGGAGAAAAGAGGGCGACGAGGTAACTGTCCACACACCCGCCCCATCTCCTCCCGATTTTTGTTATTGGTTGGCACCTATATCTTTTGTAGTCGTCTGTCATGAACCAAATTCTCATGACATTGCAAAACATGGCAACAACTAATCACTTTTATGTCTGTTTTTTGCAGAAGAAGAAACGTATTCGCAACAGAGCCTTCCAAGAACGACTGACTGCGTTGACTGACAAATTCAGCGATGATCAGAAAGGGGCTGCTGCTGAGATGGGCATGCAGTCTATGATGGCTGTCCGGTGCACGAACCTTGTCAACCCTGTATGCGACTGGCTTGCTCAGATATACGAGTCCACCTCCAGGGAGTTCGTGATTCTGGGACGTGGAAGACTCCCGTTGAACAAGGATTCTGTATTCTGCACTCTGGGCGTGCCTCGTGGACATATCAAAGTCCCGTACGAGGTCAACAATGAGATCGAGCAAGAGCTGTTCCCCCATTTGTTTCCTGGGTCGGAATCCATGCCGAATACGTCTGTACTGGCAGATTCGCTGCAGGCCATGACGACGCATGGAGATGTTTTCAAGATGAAGCTACTCATGTACCTCATCTCAGCTGTTTTCGCGCCGACCACTTCCCTTCGCCCAAGCAACAAATGTTTCCCCATCCTGGTGAATGATCCATCCTTTCTACTTTATTTTCCTTCAATCTTATGGCTCCGATGTCACGTGTTAAGCTAATGACTGCCAGTGTTTTCGTTGTTATTTTCCGTTTGATTTCTGATGCAGCAAACTTTTTGCAATGAAATTTTGTGTGGTGCAGGCGAATCTGAAAAATGCAAAGAACATGAACTGGTGTAAGTTTATTGCCGACTTTCTCCACGATGCTTTCAAAAACAAGATGTACCAGAAGGGTTGTCGACTGCATTTAATGGTATTTATTTTACCAGACCTCTGTGTGAACTCTTGTTTTTATAACACAGTTTTAATTCATGCATGGCAAACCGATCATAACAAGATGGCAACTTCCATAATGACAATATGGCAACTGTCATATTGACAATATGGCAACTGTCATACAGACAATATGGCAACTGCCATCATATTAGCATGGCAACTGTTATCACAGTATGATGGCAACTGCCAGCACACTATGATGGCAACTAGCACATACATACTATCATTGGATCATACATTATCCTGCTCTTTTTCCCAACTACAAAGTACCCATGATGGAAACTGACATTTCTTTCTTTGCAAATTTGTTTTAAATCAGCTGATGTATGTCGACTGTCTTGATCTGTCCATCGTGGATTTCTCTGGAGTAGGAGGCCCGCCGCCTAGGCACAAGTTTGCTGTTTCTACGTGGACCATCAACGCTATCAAGGCTGTGCTTGCCGCAGACAGGGCAACTCATACCACATATGGAAAACTACAGGTTAGTTTTTGTTTATCTCTTCCCACGACATGCTTACAAATTTGACATGAGGCAACTGTCCGTGGTTTGTAAGGCATGCTTACAATTTCTTTTTCTTTTTCATAGCTGATGGCCAAGCATGCTATAGACTACAACGTGTTTGGGGGCCTCAAAAATTTGGAAAGTGGATGGACGTGCACTCAGCTTCGTCTTGCCCTTCTGAGGTAATCAAAATATCGACATCCATTGTTTGCCGTTGATTACTTGTTGATGTCGCGCAAGCGTCTGCAATACGGGTTGTTGTTGATGCTTCTTGTTTTTGTGCACAGGCGAGGGCACCAGTTGAGCATCTAATTGGGCAGTTTGCATCCGGAATGACCGGCTTGCTCGAGAAGTTGGTTGAGGGGTGGACGTCCCTCAGTGCCTCTGACAGCGACGCGGTTGCGAGGCAGTTCACTTCATTTGTCCCAGAACGTACACATCGACCAACCGGTTGCCGTGGCCGGTATGACTACAACAGTTCCCAAGAGCCCGATGACACACAAGATGATGTAGATGGAGACACTGGCCTCAGCAAGGATGACGACGATGACATGGATAATGTGCATCAGGACACGGATGACGATGAACATGCTAAAGTTCGCACAGGTGCCAACAAGGGCAAGGATGCAACAGATGCCCCCCACCGGAGAAAGTGATAGAACATACGACTGCGAGAGGCGAGGGGGTGTTGCCATCAAGGAGGGGGAGGGCTCCAGATGATGTTGGGCAGGGTTCGCATGGCAAGAGGTCTAGGACCGATCCCGTAGCTGCCAGGAGGAGGTTCGACTTTCAATTTTAGTTTTCTGCTGTGTCTATTTTCTTGGAACAATCTCATCCATTTCTATGCACTTGTTTTTTGTCAAGCGCGGCAATGGGCTTGTTGTCTGACAGTTGCCACCTTCTTTTTTCCCTCCATCTGTTACGTGCAGGGAGTCGACCGCTGGTGGACGAGCAGTTACAAAGAAACAGGCGCCAACGCCAACCCGTGTTTCTGCTCGCTTGAACACATGTGCCCCCATTGTCGGTGATACCCCTTCCACCAGGTCTTCTCCTCGTACGACGACGACCAACACCGGGGATCCTGTCGTGTTGCCAGACCTGAGGAAGCCAGTCAAGAAGTATGTTTATCCATGTGCTTTCATGTACATAGTGGTATTTTTTCTTGAATTTTCAATGCTACTGTTTCAGCTTGTCACATGTTCTTCTGTCATCGTCCCCCACGCGGCAACCGCTGTTTTTCCAAATGATTTCTTCCTTCATTTTTTAGTTTACGGCAACTCCTATTGGTCTTTACATGGCAACTGGCATCTAGGCCAACTGGCAACTAGCACTCTAGCTAATGGTAGTTGCCATCTTTACCTTTGGGTTTGTGAGCTCATCCCAGACACAGGTTTCAAATTGCATTCCTGACAGAACATACACTTGTATCATTCTTTAAGTTTGCTAACATGGCAACTTCTGCTGGATGGCAACTGCTAACTATGACACATGGCAACTCATGTTCCCATTACATGGCAACTACCAGTCTTTTCACTTGTTTTTTCAATTCTTTTAAGATTTCTACCAATGCAAACATATTTTTTGTTCATTTTCTCATACCTTTCTCATGTGATTTTTTTCTTTTTGCAGGGTGAAGAAGACCACTATGCGCGGGGCCAAGCATAGCAGTAAGGACCCGTTCAAACGCCTACATTCAAAGTTGTCAACGGGGGGCAACTCAGATGTACATGAGGCATCAGGCGACAATACTGCTGCTGCACCGTTGACCGCTCCCACCAACTCTGATGCAAGTGGCCGACTATCTTCGCCGGCTGCGGATGTCCAGGTTAGAACAACAGGCATCCGTACATCGGGGAGTGACGAGTCGGTATCTCCCAAGACAGCTGAAATATTGCCAACTCTTCTTGCAATGAAGGATGCTGCTGTGAGCCATGCCACCCCATCAGCAAGCGTTGAAGTGGACGCTCCCGAGACGAACCTAGGCAAGAAAGATTCCCGCTCTTCTGACACTGATTCCAAGCGCGTGCGTGGTGGCATACCTGTGTCCACGACAGAAGCTGCTGAGGCGGTAGTTCATAAGGATATGCCATCTACAGGTGAGAGTCCTGGCACAATAGCTCCAGCCCCTGTCGGTGCAGATACTGCTAAGGTGACCGTGGCGCGTGCTGGTCTTCCACCTAGGCGTCGCAGCCCCCGCAAGCAACCAACAGTCATACCTAACGCACCGGCTGTATCTAGGAGCTGGAGAGACGAGCCTGGGTATGTTCCTGCGTCCACAGTGTTCCCGCCACCCACCAGAAAGCAATGTGATGGAGAAACCGCAAGACCGAAGCACAATTGATGCAGGTGTGAAGCCGGGCATGAGTGACGCAGGTGAACACCAGCGTCATAATAGTGCCTTTAAATTTATTGAATACCAGCGCCTTCCCTCTGTTCATATTAATTTACCTGTGAATGCGCCATTATATTACTTTAATGCACATTTCTCTATTTCCACATCTTCTCAAAATTCGATGGGTGAGATTTATCATTATGGTTACTTTTGCTTTACTGTCAAGTGCAGAATACAACAGAATATACAGGTGATGGATCTGTTTGCATCAGTGGGCATCCTGCTTCCAGAAAACATACAGGGAACTGGAAGGCCTCCTCCTTAATCACAGGTCAGTACAGCACAATGCTCACACATAATTAAACTTCTGTTGGAAGACCATGGAAATGTACTGGTTACATACTTGGATGCATTTTTTAAGAATATAAATATTTGAACAGTGACACTTTATACTTCACACTCAAATGCTCATATATTACTAGATACTTTACCCACGGGTTGCTGCAGGAATGTAAAGTCTAATTGCAAATGAATTATGTATGAAAGAAAATATCTAAATCGAAAGCTACTATTTTTAACATAGAAATATTTCATATTTGCATTGTGTGTGAATAAAGAGCATGCACGTAGAGTTGCAACAATTAAGTCGGGGCATTCCACAACCTTTAGAAAGTTAAAAAAAGAAAAATTAATCGTTGTGCTACATATGTCTATGAACAAAAAATAAACATATTGATATGGTTTGCATGGGTTGAAAAATAATGTTAGTGGACGGTGACGTGGCACACTTGTTGAGAAGGCTTGCATGTTGAAAGAATTGAAAGTAATGAGATGGTTTGCATGGGCTAAAAAATAATGTTAGTGGTAGTGGATGTTGACATGGCACACTTGGTGAGGTGGATGGCTTGCATGTTGACATAATTCAAAGTAGTGGAGATCAACTACTTAGGTATATACTTCCTCCGTTCCAAAATATATAGATGACTCAACTTTGTACTACAGTACAAAGTTGAGTCATCTATTTTGGAACGGAGGGAGTAGTATACATCCAGCATGATGCCAACAGTATTTGTGAAGCTATTTTGTCTTTTCAGACAGTGAACGAAACACTAGTTGCATTTGACACTAGAATTTCCTGATCGCTTTCTGTATTCAATACAAGATCTAACAGAAAGCAAACTACTTTGTAACAGTCTGTTCATTCTGCTGTTATCTGGCCTATTCTTCGATTCGAAAAACCTAGTCAGTTATCTCACAAAAGTCCTACATGAAACAAATTTGAATGCAGCAAGACATGTTGCAACTTGGCAAGGTACTAGCTATCTCGCGCCTCTGGTTGGAGCCTTCGTTGCCGATTCATATCTGGGGAAGTACCGGACAGCTTTGATCGCCTGCACGATTTTCATTATTGTAAGCACTACAAATCATTCATGCCTATTTATGATTCAAAATAACCAAAAAGAATCAAAGACTGCCCTTATGTTGAATAATCACTGTCAAAGGAGATCGTGCTACGCTGAAAGAGTAAGCCCTTTATTTTTTAGTACATGCTATCATGACTGTTCGGATGGATGAAAGACACAAATGCCATTGGCTTCTGGTGCTAAGTCTTTTTTTTTCTGCAGGAGAAATAGCATTGCATTACTCAATCACAACGTCTTTACAATCAAAGGATGCTATTTCCACTACTTCACCTCGACCAGCTCCTAACCAAGTCAAGGTCCTGCCTTGGGTTCTAGCAAACTTAGCTAAGCAATCACTAGCTTTATTTTGAGATCTAACTATATGAGAAATACAAGTCTTCCTTAAACCCATTAAGTGCTTAATCTCTCTAACAATAGAGGAATAAACCGAACGATCCGTATGCAAGCTTGATATGAGAGAGACTGCTTCGAGAAAATCCATCTCCACCACGATCGGCAAATCACTTCGCTGCAAGGCAAGGGACAAGCCTTCCATACACGCGCACAACTCCGCCTCAAGGGAGTCTCTACACGAAAACAACACCCTGCATGACGAGAAGTTGATAGCTCCTCGATGATCACGTAAAATCATGCCCGCACCCGCCTGTTCTGACGCAACAAAAGACCCATCAGTATTCAATTTGCACCACCCCGGCTCCGGCAAGTCCAGCCCCGTTCGTCCTGATCACCAACGCTTCTCCCCCTTCTCACTGTATCCTTCCATTCAATGTAAATTTTGCCTTTGGCTGGGTCAGCCTGTGGACTTATGCATATATAGTTATGATATGATATATGCATACAATGCAACACTTCATTTTATCTCGAACATTCATCTAGCTGTATGTCATTTTGTATTGTAAGAAGAACATAAAAAATGCGCGTGACCTGATATTTCGGCTATCATTCTCGTTTGTCGGCACCTCATTCTGGGTTACTTCTCCACCCCCTGATCCAGTGCGGCCGCGCCAGGCCGCACCGGGACAGCCCCCGCCGGCCGACACGAGGCCTCCTTCGCCCCAAGCTCCTCCCTCCCGCCGCCGCCGCCGCTAGGGGCATTCCCGGGCAAAGCCCGTGTGGCGTGGCGGTGGTGGCGGATCTCCTCGGCCATAGATCGGATCAAGGTGGCAGCGTTCCACACCGGCCATTCAACGACAGTGTCGGGGGGAGGCAGCGGCTAGGATCTACGACCTGCGGTGGCGTACGGTGATGGTCCGCGGGTGGCGATGGCGGTGGATGCGCCCGATCTAGGCCTAGATGGGTTCAAACAAGCTGCCACACAGACCGTTGTACCGGCTGCATCTCAACGTCTCTGATGACAGCTTGCAGGTTCCTAGGCTAGTCCTACAGCACGAGGAAGCACGGTGCTCTGGCCCCGGTTGTGGTTGTGGTGGCCTCCTCCTCCACCGGAGGTGGTCGGTCGGTTGGTTGTGCCGGACCCCTAGATCTCACGATTAGTCCCGGCGGGGAGGCATGACTGCTGGTGAAAACCGATCTCCGACAATGGTCTTGGTAGGCGATGGCGACGTCTACGTGCCCTTACCTTATTGAAGGAATCGCCATTCCAGCCACCTTCTACCCACTCGCGCTGCTTCGGGGGAAACCCCAGACCTAGGTATCCCGGTTCAGAGGATGGCAACACTCTCGGTATCGCTCTCCCTCGTGAGGGCATTGTTTTGGAGCAGCCGTTGGACGGAGGACATAGGAGTGGAGCGGTGTACATCTACCGCGTTGATGACGGTGAGTCTCGGCGACGTGGTGCAGCAGGGCCTACGTGATGGACGTGAGATGATGGACTCACGCAGGGTGGGGGTACTGTCTAGTGTGGTGGTGGCATCGACGGCATGTCTGGCAAGGTCGATGCTTCAATACCTGCTCTGAAGATGGATCGGTGGAAGATGGTGGCGACGACCTCTACAGGGGGCGTATGCGGTGCCCGCTTAAAGTGTGCTGGATCGTTGTATGTCCTGGACCTGGCATTGCGGCTTTGTTGGGCATCCGGTTTTAGATGTTAGGCTTTGGTGTGAGGCCTGGGTATACGACTCAGATAATCTGCACCCCCTCATCAAGTTGATAGGAGTAGCGACAGATGTTGCCAAGATGACGGCTTCAGACTTATTAATGTATTACATTGTATGGTTTTGGTGAATAATAAAGTGGCTGCATGCATCGCCCAGATGCAGAGGCCGGGGGTCATCCTCCATTTTAAAAAAATGCGCAAAGCTCTAACACGTGCGAAAACATAACCATAAAGGTGGCACTTACCAAAACAAAAGAAAAGAGAAGCTATAAAAACCAAACAGCCCAACCTAGATGCCTGATCACAAGAGATCAAAAGATGTGTATTTACCTTAACGTGTGCATTCAACAACTGAGTTCAGTTTTCTTAACATGTCTGCTTACATTATTTTCTCTATTCTGTTGTTTAGGGAATGATGATGTTGCTTCTGTCAGCAGCACTTCAATTAATCTCAGCCGGTCCTCACGCTTGGACTATTTGGGTACATCTAATCTCTTCTCAGTACACCATATTCTTGGTTGGGTTGTATATGGTGGGTTTAGGATATGGTGCACAGCGCCCTTGCGTCACGTCTTTTGGAGCCGATCAATTTGATGACACCGATAATGTGGAGAAAACCAGAAAGAGCTCCTTCTTCAATTGGCACTATTTCGCAATCAATGCTGGTTCATTAATTGCTGGGACGGTTATTGTCTGGGTTCAAGAACATGAAGGCTGGCTCTGGGGTTTTACAATTTCTACACTGTTTGTGACTTTAGGTGTATGTATTTTTTTCTTGGGCTCCATTGTGTATAGATTTCAGAAGCCTGGAGGTAGCCCTCTGGTAAGAATATGCCAGGTTGTCGTTGCAGCTGCTCGGAACTTCGATAAAGTTTTGCCATGTGATTCCTCAGCTCTTTACGAGTTTATGGGGCAAGGCTCGGCAATCAAAGGCAGCCGGAAATTGGAGCATACAACTGGACTTGAGTAATACTCTCCTGAGATTTCGACTCTTAACTTTATAATTTATTCATTCATTCTATTTTGAATTTCCATTCAAGTATACCTGCTTAGTTTATTTGCTAGTAATATGGTATTATAAGCTACATTTTAACTTATATTCGAGTCCTTGAAACGGAAAAAAAATCACACTTTTGTGAAACTTCTATGGTGGTACAAATGGGTGTGCTGAAATTCGTACAAAAAATGTTTCCCTCTTCTATTTCAGTATTAAGGGAAGTTGAAACACAGTCTGATCAAGTAGATTCTATAATTAGTAAAGTGGTAACATTTTTCTTTCCCATTCAGATTCTTTGATAAAGCTGCAATTGTGACATTACCTGACTGTGAATCTCCTAGCCAACATAATAAATGGAAGATTTGCACTGTCACTCAGGTAGAGGAGTTAAAGATTCTGATTAGGATGTTTCCAATTTGGTCAGCAATGGTATTGTTTGCTGCAGTTCAGGAACAGATGTCTTCAACATTTGTAGAGCAAGGGATGGCAATGGATAAACACATAGGGTTCCAATTTATGAGAGACTCATTGTTCCAGTAATTAGAAAATTTACCGGCAGAGCGAATGGCATTACGTCACCGCAGCGAATAGGGATTGGTTTATGTTTCTCGATGTTCTCAATGGTGTCAGCAGCATTGGTGGAGGGTAACCGGCTAGAGATTACACAGGCCGAAGGTTTGGTGCACCGCAATGTGGCTGTTCCGATGAGCATCCTGTGGCAAGGACCCCAGTACTTCCTTCTAGGCGCCGCCGAGGTGTTCTCCAACATTGGGCTAACTGAGTTTTTCTATGATGAATCTCCAGATGGCATGCGAAGCTTATGTATGGCCTTTTCGCTTGTGAACATCTCGGCTGGAAATTACCTTAGTTCATTTATCCTTTCCCTTGTGCAAGAATTCACAGCCAGAGGAGGCAGCCTAGGGTGGATACCTGATAACTTGAATGAAGGGCATTTGGATAGATTCTACTTGATGATGGCTGGGTTGAGTTTGCTGAATATATTAGTCTTTGTATTCTGTGCTATGAGGCACAAATGTAAGGAAGCTTCTTGAGCCTCATTGACCTCTGCAATATGGCGAAGCGTGTGAAGAAATTGTATTGTGGTATCATCATGTGCAAAGGTAAACTATGCCGCAGGTAATTGCAATGCCACATATCGCATCTCGTGTAAAAGCACCCTTCGCCTGAACCCTACATGATATTATTTGTCATCTACGGATCTGAAACTGTACAGTACAGTAGGCGGGCTTATCTGCAACAAGGTCCCAATTTGGTGTCCGAATTGTTAGGTGTGTTCTTCAAATGCACCACCATCCATGATCATTTGCAGCCGAAGTCGTAATGACCCCTGTGATGGTTAAGTGAATCCATCTTAAAAGCAAAGAAAAAAACATGATACATGAAGGATACTAGCATAAATAGTTAAGCTAACTGCAAAGCTAATAACTCGGCACGTCTTAATACCCTGCGTTATCTTCTTCCTCGTGGTTGATTGACAAAGCTAATAGGCTTATGCATGCCTTTTTCTAGAAGGCTGCAGATGAGTGCAACGGTGGCCACTGCCTGGTCAGCGGCAAAAATCCCCTTGGTGACTTAGGCATCAAGAATATCCAATTGTTCAGTTGGGCGCTGCATTTGCGTTGTTTATTGTACAGTTTTTTTTATTCTGTATATAAGATTTGTTTAAAGTCAAACTTTGTAAGTTTGGTCAAATTTATATTAAACATTATGAACATCTACAATATTAAAGTTACACAATATGAAAATTAATTCCATGATGCATGTAATGATTTGGTTCCATGCTGTGAATGTTAATATATTTTTTCTATAAATATGCTCAAACTTTATGAAGTTCAGACTTCAAACAAATCTTATTTGTGAAAAAAAAAGAAATGGAGGAAGTACACGGCTTGGAACATCCTCTGCAAAGGATAAGATTTCTGGGAACGGGAGTAGTCACGGGGATAAGATTTATGTGGATGAGAGTCACATGAATCAGATTTATGTGGACTAGTGGTTGGGTGAGAGAAAGCTGTGCGCACATTTTCATTTAAAAAATACATAGAATCCTCACCTCTATTAAAAAAACATCTCAGAAAAAAAATCCTCACCTTCATCTAAAAAAGTAAAAAAGAAAAAGGAAAAAATACCTCCACAGCCTACCAGCGAGTGCCACTTTGCATAACACTCCATTTAAAAAATACCATAGGTCCTCACCTTCATCTAAAAAGAATACATTTAAAAATAATCCACACCTTCATTTAAAAGGATTATAAAAAATTTCTCACCACGGCCAACCAGGTTGCGCCCGTGGCATAGTTGGTTGGCTGTCCTTCACGCGTAGGTTAATAGGTTTAATGTGAGTCACACTGGAATCCTCTACAACGGAAGAGATCTGGTCGTCGGTTGTTTTGCAAGTTGTAAGGTGGACGGCACGGTGCCCCAATGCCAGGTCCCAGTAGGAGAGGAATCGCAACATATATCGATCAGTTATCCATGGGAGCACTGGCGGAGCTAGGCCAGATATGTTGGGGGGGCTAAACATAAAATAGGGATGTTTGGGGGGGGGGGGGGGGGGGGGCAAAAGCCTAAACTGTTCCTAATCTAACCTCCCTCAAAAATTTTCTTCACGTAATTTGACTCAGGTTGGGGGGCCATGGCCCTGCAGCAATGAACATAGCTCCGCCTCTGCATGGGAGAAACACATCACATTCAGTGTGCTGGCGAGATCCAGCGGATTATTGTCTAAATTACTATTTATTGTAATTCAGTTAAACTAGGCGCCTTGTTACTATATATGTCATTCCCGTCATAAATGAAAGTTGAGAAAAAGGTTGCCTAAATAGTTTCCTAGTCTAGCATTTTTTTGTGAGAGAACTTCTGAACTATTAATCTTCAATCATGACAGTACAACGAAACCAGAAATAATAAAAATTACATCCAGATTCATAGATCACCTAGCGACGACTACAAGTACTTAAGCCCGTTCTTCAACACCCCCCCTCCCCTCTCAATTTTTTGCTATGGTGTATCTATCTATATCCAATCCAAGAAAACCCGCAGCAAATTAGGATGCCATTGGGACATCCAGACCCTCGCCAAATAATACCGGGGATCCTCTAAAAAAAGATGAAGAAAGGGGATCCCTCCAGGTCAGTGTTGTTGTGTATGCAACGTTATAATCCGTGCCCACTGCCCTTCCCCATTCCAATGTCACACGCTATCCCTACCCTTTGATCTTTCGGCCGCTGATCTGTGGCAGCCTCTCCAATGCGTAGCTTCTCATGAGTTCTTATAGCTCTCTATGATCTTCTTGAGTTGTTTCATGAGCTATTAAAATCATCCTCATCACTATTAAAATCAAGATACTCGGGGTGTGATACCTTGGTCCCTTTAGGCATGAAGCGTCTTTCGGTTCCTTCATTTGGTGGATCAAATAAGTCATGGGAGTTGGAGGATACGAGAGCAAGTCCGGCAACACCTTCATCTTGACTATAGTCCGAGTTGGAGTGATAACTTCTCTCTGATTAGTTGTCAGAGTTGCAGCCAGAAACCCATTCAACAACATGAGCTTGATGTCTTCTTCTAGAGTAGCTCTTAGTTGAATTGTCCTTCCTTTCTGAATCCTTACTTCTCCAAGAAGGTCTTCGTTCATAACGATCATCTTTACTCATTCTCTCTCTATGAGGTGATTCATCCCTTCTACTCTTTCTTCTAGGCGAGTCATCTCTTTTCTTGTGAGGTGTCGTACACTCATTGGAGTAGTGTTCGGGTCTTCCACAATTGCAGCAATTACGGTCTCGACTTGATGATCTTTGCTCGTAATGTCTTGAGTTGGAGCTTCTCCCTTTGCTTCTATTCTTGTAAAATCTATTGAATTTCTTCATCATTAGGCTTATCTCTTCTTTGGATACTAGCTTGTCACTTGGGATTGTGGGAGCATCGCTTGAGATTTTGTAAGCATCACTTGACTTGCTGTGAAGCTCCTCCTTGTCACTTGAGATGGAATTGCCTGTTTTATGTTTGTCTTTTTCCCTCGTCAGTCTAGTAAATACTGTCAGCTAATGTTTTTGCTCCTTGGTCAGAGGCTACGCATCTTGAGGGCTTCGGAAGTCCTCTGTTTTCTGAGCACTACTTTGTTCTATCTTTATTCCGGTTCTGTGATTACTTTTCCTGCATCTGCAACAAGTCCGGTTCAGCAAGGCTTGATGCCACGGGGTTTCAGAGCGGCGACTGCTGCTACGGGTGGCCACCCACCATTGCAAGGGACAGAAGCTCTGTCAGTCAGTGTGCAGATGTGGAGGCGGCAAGGGTCTGAATTTGGCGGTTCACTTCTCTCAAGAGTAGTTTATCTTTGATGATCAGAGAGACTCGACAACTGTACGTGATCTCTGAAGAATATTCAGTCCACTAGTGCGAACCCCTGGGTAATCTGGACTTCTGGACATGGAGACAACAACAACAGTGTTAGTTGACCACAATGAACACATCATGCTAACTGAATGAACGCTATTTCCCCCCCCCTTAAATTATCATTTTGTAACTATTCACATTTCTTTCTTTGCAGGGCCGTTACGAATTCAAACCCACATCTCACCCATGCACGCATAAATATATATAGTGATACCATTCATCACTCAGGGTGCAGAATAATTTATTCTTCACCCGAGGTAATCTTACGGTCACTTTATAATTAAATTACATTTGGAATTCAAATAGTTACATTCTTATTGATTCACTATGTAAAATTTGGCATAAAGAAATAAAAATATAGGTCGTAAGACGGATTTTTTTGCAGGTTTATGTATATTTCACATTATGTTTTTACGTTTGTAATTTTACATCACATAAGATATTTCTTACGGCGATTATATATTTTCTTATGGTCTCTTTTTACGTCGGAAATAAGACAAAACTTATTAAACGTAAAATTACGGTGCATTGTTGGTAAAATAG
>NC_057798.1:2967420-2999381 GCF_018294505.1 Triticum aestivum
GAGAGAATAACTATTCCTCACTCAGGGTGACGAATAGTCAATCCCTATATGTTTTTCCTACCACATCCCTTGGATTTTCCTTTTGTTCTTCCTCTATGTTTTTGTGGCGTCTTTTTCACCGATTTTTACAACCTTTTCACCCTTCTCTTTTTGTTGTTTTGTTCAGTTTTTTCCATGATTTTTTTCTCCTCTTTTTTTATAACAGTAATGACCATTTTAAAATTTCTGCATATTTGTAAATTCTTCAATAATTTTTCGTACAAATAAATTTTTTTCAAATTTTTGAATATTTTCTAAAAATTCATCACATTCCTTCCGAATAGTGGACATTTCTCATAACTCATGAATATTTTTAAATTGACAATATTAACCCATGACCATTTTGGTAATTGTTTAATATTTAAAAAATTATAGATCATCTTTTTAAAATACGTGATTGCTTTATGATTTTGTGAAAAATTTCAAATCTTCCAAAAAACCTGTTTTTTTTCAAAAAGCCAGCCTTTTTTTAGCCGCCCAAAAAACCAGCGGTTGCTGGTTCTTTAAGCTAGCTAGCAACGTGAGAGGAGCAGGCGAGCTACCGCTGCTAGGCCACGGCCCATCAAGCTAGTGACGCGCGAGCGCTAAATAGGTATTCCCTATTTGAAGGTTATTGTGTCAAATTGGTCAGCAAATACACAGGGGCGGCGTCATGTGCCAGGCTCCAATAGGAGGAGAGGATAAGTGATCTTCTTTCTAATCAATTTTTTTCCATAGGTTTCATAGTGATTTGTCTGGTTGGTGTTGTTATTTCTGTTTGTTTCCACAGGTGTTCTTCCAGTTTTATTTTTTTATACCTTTTCCTTTTTTCTTTTTCTTATTTCTTGGAGTTTCAACTCTTTTGAAAAATGTTTAACATTTTCCCAAAAAAATTCATGCTTTCTAAAAATCATAATTTCAAAAATTTATTCATAGAAAGTATATTCCATCTGATCCATATTATTTTTTGTTGCTTTAGTACAACTTTACTAAAGTAACACCAAGTAATATACACATGTCTAAAAGTAATGCATAGTTTTTAAAATGTACACATGTCTTTTAAAAATATACACACACTTTTCCTAAATAATTTTCAGGGAATTAAATAAGTGTTCACATTTTTTTAAACACGGTTTTATGCTCCGGCAATGTCCAAATATTTTAAAATAGCAGGACACTGGCCGCAGCTCTGTCCTGCTGTCCTGCCACGCGAGTGCGTTCTTTGCGTCTGATCTTAGATAGAGAATAATATGCTCACAGCAGGTCCGTTGCACGTGTATGATTACCAGTATTGACCACGCTTCGTGCATGTTATAACGAAGCAAAATACGGAGGCCTATGAAACCGAGGAGATGAGTAATCCTAAAATACACATCGGCACGGACTAGCTTCAACTCGCACTCTCAAATCGTCCGCATATTTTCAAACCACGTGGTTCGGGTGTGTTTTGCCATTCAATATGGTTTGTATCCGTCCGCTGGCTAGTCTGGATGTTCTTTTTCCCGCAAACCGGATGCAAACCCAAGGGCTTTTGCGAGTGTCCAGACCGTTGGCATGCCCGCTTCCGGCAATACTTATCCATCCAAAACTCTCTCCCTCGCTCGTGTGCTTTCCCGCTCGAAGCCAGTTGCCTTTATCTAGTCCGCTTTGCACAATGCACGTCCGTCCGCCGGTCGCCATTAAACAGGCACACCGGCCGAGAAACCAACTCCGACGCCCACGCATTGACACATTCGGACGCTAGAAACCAACTCCGACGCCCACGGATTGACACACCCGGACGCTTGGCTTCACCACATTTGTTATTTAAAGGCGGGCACATTTGGCTCAAACCACCACACCACATCCGCTCCACAACCTCCTCCTGTGCACCACATCCGCCATGACCGCATGCGGGAACGCGTTGTGGGAGAGCTTCTTGGTGGAGCAGAAGCACTAGGTGGCCGCCCTTGCGGCCGCCTAGCAAAGCCGTCGTGCCAGGCAGATAGAGGCCAGCATACCGGCCAGCTCCTCGGAGGTCTCCGATGAAGACAAACCCATGATGGACATGGGCTCTCCCACGATGACTCGGTGCCGCCGCCCGCGCCGATCCCTACCAGCTGCACCATGGAGCAGGCGCAGACGCACTTCAACGTCACAATGACGAAGGAGCAGCCGGGACCGGCCCCAATGTTGGCATTTCGGCAGGCGTAGGAGGAGCATAGTGTTACAGCTTCTTCCTCCTCGAGCAGCAACGGCTGGCGGAGGGCCAAATCTATGACGAGCGAACTAGCGAGGATGCCGTGGTGGCCATTGCCATGGCGAACCACAACTTTGTAGTCGAGCAGTGGGCGCTCTCACTAGTAGAAAAGGGGGCAATGGTCCAGGCCAGGTAAGCCCATTAGTCCCGTTCAATCCAGAACCGGGACCAATGGGGGCATTGGACCCGGTTCGTGAGCCCGGGGGCCGGCCGGGCCACGTGGGCCATTGTGAAGAAAATATGCCCTAGAGGCAATAATAAAGTTATTATTTATTTCCTCATATCATGATAAATGTTTATTATTCATGCTAGAATTGTATTAACCGGAAACATGATACATGTGTGAATACATAGACAAACATATAGTCACTAGTATGCCTCTACTTGACTAGCTCATTAATCAAAGATGGTTATGTTTCCTAACCATAGACATGTGTTGTCATTTGATTAATGGGATCACATCATTAGAAGAATGATGTGATTGACATGACCCATTCCGTTAGCCTAGCACTTGATTGTTTAGTATACTGCTATTGCTTTCTTCATGACTTATACATGTTCCTGTAACTATGAGAAATATGCAACTCCCATTTACCGGAGGAACACTTTGGGTACTACCAAACGTCACAACGTAACTGGGTGATTATAAAGGAGTACTACAGGTGTCTCCGAAGGTACATGTTGAGTTGGCGTATTTCGAGATTAGTTTTTGTCACTCCGATTGTCGGAGAGGTATCTCTGGGCCCTCTCGGTAATGCACATCATTATAAGCCTTGCAAGCAATGTGACCAAATGAGTTGGTTACGGGATGATGCATTACGGAACGAGTAAAGAGACTTGCCGGTAACGAGATTGAACTAGGTATTGGATACCGACGATCAAATCTCGGGCAAGTAACATACCGATGACAAAGGGAACAACGTATATTGTTATGCGGTTTGACCGATAAAGATCTTCGTAGAATATGTAGGAACCAATATGGGCATCCAGGTCCCTCTATTGGTTATTGACCGAGAATGGTTCTAGGTCATGTCTACATAGTTCTCGAACCCGTAGGGTCCGCACGCTTAACGTTACGATGACAGTTTTATTATGAGTTTATAAGTTTTGATGTACCAAAGTTTGTTCGGAGTCCCGGATGTGATCACGGACATGACGAGGAGTCTCGAAATGGTCGAGACATAAAGATTGATATATTGGAAGCCTATGTTTGGACATCGGAAAGGTTCCGGGTGAAATCGGGATTTTACCGGAACACCGGGGGGTTACCAGAACCCTCCCGGGGGTTAATGGGCCTTAGTGGGCCATGAGGGAGAAGAGGAGGGCCAGCCAGGGCAGGCCGCGCGCCCCCTCCCCCCTAGTCCGAATAGGACAAGGAAGGGGGGCGGCGCCCCTCTTTCTTCTTTCCCCTCCCCCCTTTCCTTCTCCACCAAGGCAAGAGGGGGGAGTCCTACTCCCGGTGGGAGTAGGACTCCTCCAGGCGCACCCCAAAGGGGCCGGCCGCACCTCCCCCTCCCTCCTTTATATACGGGGGCAGGGGGGCACCCCATAAGACACAAGTTGATCTACGGATCGTTCTTTAGCCGTGTGCGGTGCCCCCCTCCACCATATTCCACCTCGGTCATATCATCGCGGAGTTTAAGCGATGCCCTGCGCCGGTAGAGCATCATCATCGTCATCACGCCGTCGTGCTGACGGAACTCATCCCCGAAGCTTTGCTGGATCGGAGCCCGGGGATCGTCATCGAGCTGAACGTGTGCTGAACTCGGAGGTGCCGTACGTTCGGTTCTTGGATCGGTCAGATCGTGAAGACGTACGACTACATCAACCGCGTTGTCATAACGCTTCCGCTTACGGTCTACGAGGGTACGTGGACGGACACTCTCCCCTCTCGTTGCTATGCCATCACCATGATCTTGCGTGTACGTAGGAATTTTTTTGAAATTACTACGTTCCCCAACAGTGGCATCCGAGCCTAGGTTTTATGCGTTGATGTTATATGCACGAGTAGAACACAAGTGAGTTGTGGGCGATATAAGTCATACTGCTTACCAGCATGTCATACTTTGGTTCAGCGGCATTGTGAGATGAAGCGGCCCGGACCGACATTACGCGTACGCTTACGCGAGACTGGTTTCACCGCTATGAGCACTCGTTGCTTAAAGGTGACCGGCGGGTGTCTGTCTCTCTCACTTTAGTTGAACCGAGTGTGGCTACGCCCGGTCCTTGCGAAGGTTAAAACAGCACCAACTTGACAAACTATCGTTGTGGTTTTGATGCATAGGTAAGAACGGTTCTTGCTAAGCTCGTAGCAGCCACGTAAAAATTGCAACAACAAAGTAGAGGACGTCTAACTTGTTTTCGCAGGGCATGTTGTGATGTGATATGGTCAAGACGTGAGGCTATATTTTATTGTATGAGATGATCATGTTTTGTAACCGAAGTTATCGGCAACTGGCAGGAGCCATATGGTTGTCGCTTTATTGTATGAAATGCAAACGCCCTGTAATTGCTTTACTTTATCACTAAGCGGTAGCGATAGTCGTAGAAGCAATAGATGGCGTAACGACAACGATGCTACGATGGAGATCAATGTGTCGCGCCAGTGACGATGGTGATCACGACGGTGCTTCGAAGATGGAGATCACAAGCACAAGATGATGATGGCCATATCATATCACTTATATTGATTGCATGTGATGTTTATCCTTTATGCATCTTATCTTGCTTTGATTGACGGTAGCATTTTAAGATGATCTCTCACTTAATAATCAAGAAGTGTTCTCCCTGAGTATGCACCATTGCGAAAGTTCTTCGTGCTGAGACACCACGTGATGATCGGGTGTGATAGGCTCTACGTTCAAATATAAGGGTGCAAAACAGTTGCACACGCGGAATACTCAGGTCATACTTGACGAGCCTAGCATATACAGATATGGCCTCGGAACACGAAGACCGAGAGGTCGAACGTGAATCATATAGTAGATATGATCAACATAGTGATGTTCACCATTGAAACTACTCCATCTCACGTGATGATCGGACATGGTTTAGTTGATTTGGATCACGTGATCACTTAGATGACTAGAGAGATGTCTGTCTAAGTGGGAGTTTTTAAGTAATATGATTAACTGAACTTAAATTTATCATGAACTTAGTACCTGATAGTATTTTGCTTGTCTATGTTTGTTTGTAGATAGATGGCTCGTGTTGTTGTTCCATTAAATTTTAATGCGTTCCTTGAGAAAGCAAAGTTGAAAGATGATGGTAGAAATTACACGGACTGGGTCCGTAACCTGAGGATTATCCTCATTGCTGCACAGAAAAGTTACGTCCTGGAAGCACCGCTGGGTGCCAGGCCTGCTGCTGATGCAACTGACGACGTTAAGAACGTCTGACAGAGCAAAGATGATGACTACTCGATAGTTCAGTGTGCCATGCTTTACGGCTTAGAACCGGGTCTTCAACGACGTTTTGAACGTCATGGAGCATATGAGATGTTTCAGGAGTTGAAGTTAATATTTCAAGCAAATGCCCGGATTGAGAGATATGAAGTCTCCAATAAGTTCTATAGCTGCAAGATGGAGGAGAATAGTTCTGTCAGTGAACACATACTCAAAATGTCTGGGTATAATAATCACTTGATTGAACTGGGAGTTAATCTTCCTGATGATAGTGTCATTGACAGAATTCTCCAATCACTGCCACCAAGCTACAAGAGCTTCGTGATGAACTATAATATGCAAGGGATGAACAAAACTATTCCCGAGCTCTTCGCAATGCTAAAAGCTGCGGAGGTAGAAATCAAAAAGGAGCATCAAGTGTTGATGGTTAACAAGACCACCATTTTCAAAAAAAAAGGGCAAAGGGAAGAAGAAGGGAAACTTTAAAAAGAACAGCAATCAAGTTGCTGCTCAAGAGAAGAAACCCAAGTCTGGACCTAAGCCTGAAACTGAGTGCTTCTACTGCAAGCATACTGGACACTGGAAGCGGAACTGCCCCAAGTATTTGGCGGATAAGAAGGATGGCAAAGTGAACAAAGGTATATGTGATATACATGTTATTGATGTGTACCTTACTAATGCTCGCAGTAGCACCTGGGTATTTGATACTGGTTCTGTTGCTAATATTTGCAACTCAAAACAGGGACTACGAATTAAGCGAAGATTGGCTAAGGACGAGGTGACGATGCGCGTGGGAAATGGTTCCAAAGTTGATGTGATCGCGGTCGGCACGCTACCTCTATATCTACCATCGGGATTAGTTTTAGATCTAAATAATTGTTATTTGGTGCCAGCGTTGAGCATGAACATTATATCTGGATCTTGTTTGATGCGAGACGGTTATTCATTTAAATCAGAGAATAATGGTTGTTCTATTTATATGAGTAATATCTTTTATGGTCATGCACCCTTGAAGAGTGGTCTATTTTTATTGAATCTCGATAGTAGTGATACACATATTCATAGTGTTGAAACCAAAAGATGCAGAGTTGCTAACGATAGTGCAACTTATTTGTGGCACTGCTGTTTAGGTCATATCGTTGTAAAGCGCATGAAGAAACTCCATACTGATGGGCTTTTGGAATCACTTGATTATGAATCACTTGCTACTTGCGAACCGTGCCTCATGGGCAAGATGGCTAAAACGCCGTTCTCCGGAACTATGGAGCGAGCAACTGAATTGTTGGAGATCATACATACTGATGTTTGTGGTCCAATGAATGTTGAGGATCGCGGCGGGTATCGTTATTTTCTCACCTTCACAGATGATTTGAGCAGATATGGGTATATCTACTTAATGAAACACAAGTCTAAAACATTTGAAAAGTTCAAAGAATTTCAGAGTGAAGTAGAAAATCATCGTAACAAGAAAATAAAGTTTCTACGATCTGATCGTGGAGGAGAATATTTGAGTTACGAGTTTGGTCTACACTTGAAACAATGCGGAATAGTTTCGCAACTCACGCCACCCGGAACACCACAACGAAATGGTGTGTCCGAACGTCGTAATCGTACTTTACTAGATATGGTGCGATCTATGATGTCTCTTACTGATTTACCACTATCGTTTTGGGGTTATGCTTTAGAGACGGCCGCATTCACGTTAAATAGGGCACCATCAAAATCCGTTGAGACAACACCTTATGAACTGTGGTTTGGCAAGAAACCAAAGTTGTCGTTTCTAAAGTTTGGGGCTGCGATGCTTATGTGAAGAAACTTCAACCAGATAAGCTCGAACCCAAATCGGAGAAATGTGTCTTCATAGGATACCCAAAAGAGACTATTGGGTACACCTTCTATCACAGATCTGAGGGCAAGATTTTCGTTGCTAAAATCGGATCCTTTCTAGAGAAGGAGTTTCTCTCGAAAGAAGTGAGTGGGAGGAAAGTAGAACTTGATGAGATAACTGTATCTACTCCCTTGTTGGAAAGTAGTTCATCACAAGAACCGGTTCCTGTGACAACTACACCAACTAGTGAGGAAGCTGATGATATTGATCATGAAACTTTAGATCAAGTTTCTACTGAACCTCGTAGGTCTACCAGAGTAAGATCCGCACTAGAGTGGTACGGTAATCCTATTCTGGAAGTCATGTTACTTGACCATGATGAACCTACGAACTATGAGGAAGCGATGATGAGCCCAGATTCCGCAAAATGGCTAGAGGCCATGAAATCTGAGATGGGATCCATGTACGAAAACAAAGTATGGACTTTGGTTGACTTGCCCGATGATCATCAAGCCATTGAGAATAAATGGATCTTTAAGAAGAAGACTGACGCTGATGGTAATATAACTGTCTATAAAGCTCGACTTGTTGCGAAAGGTTTTCGACAAGTTCAAGGGGTTGACTACGATGAGACTTTCTCACCCGTAGCGATGCTTAAGTCTGTCTGAATCATGTTAGCTATTGCTGCATTTCATGATTATGAAATTTGGCAAATGGATGTCAAAACTGCATTCCTGAATGGATTTCTGGAAGAAGAGTTGTATATGATGCAACCGGAAGGTTTTGTTGATCCAAAAGGTGCTAACAAAGTGTGCAAGCTCCAACGATCCATTTATGGACTGGTGCAAGCATCTCGGAGTTGGAATAAACATTTTGATGGTGTGATCAAAGCATATGGTTTTATACAGACTTTTGGAGAAGCCTGTATTTACAAGAAAGTGAGTGGGAGCTCTGTAGCATTTCTGATTTTATATGTAGATGACATATTATTAATTGGAAATGATATAGAATTTCTGGATAGCATAAAGGGATACTTGAATAAAAGTTTTTCAATGAAAGACCTCGGTGAAGCTGCTTACATATTGGGCATCAAGATCTATAGAGATAGATCAAGACGCTTAATAGGACTTTCACAAAACACATACCTTGACAAAATTTTGAAAAAGTTCAAAATGGATCAGGCAAAGAAAGGTTTCTTGCGCTACAAGGAGTGAAGTTGAGTCAAACTCAATGCCCGACCATAGCAGAAGATAGAGAGAAAATGAAAGATGTTCCCTATGCTTCAGCCATAGGCTCTATCATGTATGCAATGCTGTGTACTAGACCTGACGTATGCTTAGCAATAAGCTTGGCAGGAAGGTACCAAAGTAATCCAGGAGTGGATCACTGGACAGCGGTCAAGAACATCCTGAAATACCTGAAAAGGACTAAGGATATGTTTCTCGTATATGGAGGTGACAAAGAGCTAGTCGTAAATGATTACGTTGATGCAAGCTTTGACACTGATCCGGATGATTCTAAATCGCAAACCGGATACGTGTTCTTATTAAACGGTGGAGCTGTAAGTTGGTGCAGTTCTAAACAAAGCGTCGTGGCGGGATCTACATGTGAAGCGGAGTACATAGCTGCTTCTGAAGCAGCAAATGAAGGAGTCTGGATGAAGGAGTTCATTACCGATCTAGGTGTCATACCTAGTGCATCGGGACCAATGAAGATCTTATGTGACAATACTGGTGCAATTGCTTTGGCAAAGGAATCCAGATTTCACAAGAGGACCAAGCACATCAAGAGACGCTTCAATTCCATTCGAGACCAAGTCCAAGTGGGAGACATAGAGATTTGCAAAATACACACGGATCTGAATGTTGCAGACCCGTTGACTAAGCCTCTCTCACGAGCAAAACATGATCAACACCAAGACTCCATGGGTGTTAGAATCATTACTATGTAATCTAGATTATTGACTCTAGTGCAAGTGGGAGACTGAAGGAAATATGCCCTAGAGGCAATAATAAAGTTATTATTTATTTCCTCATATCATGATAAATGTTTATTATTCATGCTAGAATTGTATTAACCGGAAACATGATACATGTGTGAATACATAGACAAACATATAGTCACTAGTATGCCTCTACTTGACTAGCTCATTAATCAAAGATGGTTATGTTTCCTAACCATAGACATGTGTTGTCATTTGATTAATGGGATCACATCATTAGAAGAATGATGTGATTGACATGACCCATTCCGTTAGCCTAGCACTTGATCGTTTAGTATACTGCTATTGCTTTCTTCATGACTTATACATGTTCCTGTAACTATGAGAAATATGCAACTCCCATTTACCGGAGGAACACTTTGGGTACTACCAAACATCACAACGTAACTGGGTGATTATAAAGGAGTACTACAGGTGTCTCCGAAGGTACATGTTGAGTTGGCGTATTTCGAGATTAGGTTTTGTCACTCCGATTGTCGGAGAGGTATCTCTGGGCCCTCTCGGTAATGCACATCATTATAAGCCTTGCAAGCAATGTGACCAAATGAGTTGGTTACGGGATGACGCATTACGGAACGAGTAAAGAGACTTGCCGGTAACGAGATTGAACTAGGTATTGGATATCGACGATCAAATCTCAGGCAAGTAACATACCGATGACAAAGGGAACAACGTATATTGTTATGCGGTTTGACCGATAAAGATCTTCGTAGAATATGTAGGAACCAATATGGGCATCCAGGTCCCGCTATTGGTTATTGACCGAGAATGGTTCTAGGTCATGTCTACATAGTTCTCGAACCCGTAGGGTCCGCACGCTTAACGTTACGATGACAGTTTTATTATGAGTTTATAAGTTTTGATGTACCGAAGTTTGTTTGGAGTCTTGGATGTGATCACGGACATGATGAGGAGTCTCGAAATGGTCGAGACATAAAGATTGATATATTGGAAGCCTATGTTTGGACATTGGAAAGGTTCCGGGTGAAATCGGGATTTTACCGGAACACCGGGGGGTTACCGGAACCCTCCCGGGGGTTAATGGGCCTTAGTGGGCCATGAGGGAGAAGAGGAGGGCCGGCCAGGGCAGGCCGCGCGCCCCCTCCCCCCTAGTCCGAATAGGACAAGGAAGGGGGGGGGGGGCGGCACCCATCTTTCTTCTTTCCCCTCCCCCCTTTCCTTCTCCACCAAGGCAAGATGGGGGAGTCCTACTCCCGGTGGGAGTAGGACTCCTCCAGGCGCACCCCAAAGGGGCCTGCCGCACCTCCCCCTCCCTTCTTTATATACGGGGGCAGGAGGGCACCCCATAAGACACAAGTTGATCTACGGATCGTTCCTTAGCCGTGTGCGGTGCCCCCCTCCACCATATTCCACCTCGGTCATATCGTCGCGGAGTTTAAGCGAAGCCCTGCGCCGGTAGAGCATCATCATCGTCACCACGCCGTCGTGCTGACGGAACTCATCCCCGAAGCTTTGCTGGATCGGAGCCCGGGGATCGTCATCGAGCTGAACGTGTGCTGAACTCGGAGGTGCCGTACGTTCGGTGCTTGGATCGGTCGGATCGTGAAGACGTACGACTACATCAACCGCGTTGTCATAACGCTTCCGCTTATGGTCTACGAGGGTACGTGGACGGACACTCTCCCCTCTCGTTGCTATGCCATCACCATGATCTTGCGTGTACGTAGGAATTTTTTTGAAATTACTACGTTCCCCAACACATTGGTCCCGGTTCGTCTGGACCTATTGGTTCCGGTTGGTGGGACGAACCGGGACCAATGCGCCTCGCTCCTGGCCCACCACCATTGGTCCCGTTGGTGGCTTGGACCGGGACCAAAGGCTGCCCTTTAATCCCGGTTCATGCCACCAACCGGTACTAAAGGGTTGGTCCTCGTTGCGGTCAGAGTTTAGTCCCACCCCGCCAACCGAAGGGGAATCAGACCGGTTTATAAGCCCCTCCCTCTCTCCCTTTGTTGAGCTCCTCTCAAAATGAAAATAGATGCCCTTATACAGGAAATTTAATCTAAATTCATATTGAATTTCTCTCAAATTAGTAGAAATTTATTATGAATTTAGATTGAATTTTATCTATAAGCGCATCTATGCTCATTTCTGAGCAGTTTTTTATATAGTTTTTTTTCTTTTCTGCTATATTTATTTTTTTCTTTTTATTTCTGAGTTGTAATAAGTCATTAAATATAAGCATCTATGCTCATTTTTTAGTTAAGTTAATCACAACTATTTTTTCTTCTATTTATTTCTGAATTATAAAAAGTCATTAAAAATAAGCATCTATGCTCATTTTTTAAATAAAGTTAATCACAACTATTTTTGCTTCTATTTATTTCTGAGTAGTTTTTTATATAATTTTTTTTTCTTTTCTGCTATATTTATTTTTTTTCTTTTTATTTCTGAGTTGTAATAAGTCATTAAAAATAAGCATCTATGCTCATTTTTTAGTTAAGTTAATCACAACTATTTTTTCTTTTATTTATTTCTGAATTGTAATAAGTCATTAAAAATAAGCATCTATGCTCATTTTTTTAGTAAAGTTAATCTCAAAAACCACCCGCATACGTGTGTGGCCCGTGATGTCCGGACTGCGGAAATCATCCAATATAGGTCTGTATCGATCCGCGACACTGTCTAAACGTACTTTCTCTCGTAAATCGAAGACAAAAATGAGGAAACTTTGCGGGCGCCTGGACCGCTCCGAAGCCCGCTTCTGACGACACTGACCCACCCAAACCCCCGCACCCGCCCCTCCCATGATTTCCATCCCACGCACGGCACCGCTTGCCGTGCCGCATTCATATCGACCCAGAGCATGCAGCGCCGACATTGATGCCGCGATTTGACTGGACGGGAAAGCGGCGCACACTGACGCCACCTCTCGGGCGTTGCCGCTTCCATGCAAATGCCGCGTCTCGAGAAACCAACTCTGTCCGCTACGCCCCATTGAAGCGGGTGTTGAGAATTGAGATAAGGTTGCGATGCATCACACTTGTATTCATCCACAAGGGGCAGTAATATGGAGAGTACATCTGGGAGAGAGAGAGAGAAGGAGATACACACGCACTGTCTAACTGAATACAACAATCGATCCTAGATCGATGGGATGGAGACACCGGTCGTTGCCCTGCATGCGCCATGCAAGGTCGGTGGGATAAGGTGCGCTTGACCAGCTCAAGCTGGTAGCACCGGAGACCAACTCGTGTAGTCTAACAACCCCCCGCAGTCTCATCGTGGGCTTGCCGAACGTTGAGACTGGACCAGAACTGTGTGAATGTAGCGGTAGGCAGACCTTTCGTGAAGATATCTGCATACTATGAAGAAGTAGGAACATGCAACACGCGCACCTCTCACAAAGAAACCTTGTCATAGACGAAATGAATATCGATCTCGATATGTTTCGTCCGTTGAGGCTGCACTGGGTTAGCCGACATATACACCATAGAGACATTATCACAATAAACCACAGTAGACTTAGTGACGGGTTGATGTAGCTCCTGGAATAACTGTCGAAGCCAAGCCATCTCGGCAATGACGTGGGCAACGGCACGGCGCCTCAGCGCTAGACCTGGAAACAGTAAGTTGTCGCTTCGACGACCAAGATATCAAATTATCCTGAAGAAAAACGCAAAACCCAGAGGTAGAACGTCGAGTGTAGGGGCAGCCAACCCAGTCTGCGTCGGAGTAAGCGAAGAGCATGGAGGGTGATGATGGGTATATATGCAAGCCGTAGTCTAGGGTGCCCTTGAGGTAACATATAATGCGCTTGACAAGGTAGTAGTGAGAGGAGCGAGGAGCGTGCATGAAAAGACTGGCGTGTTCAACAACGTAAGATAAGTTAGGACGGGTGATGGCCATGTACTGCAAGGCACCGGTGAGTCTACGGTAGAGAGTAGGGTTATCGAGGAGATCACCGTCTGATATAGAGAGTTTAGCACCCGAGTTGATAGGAGTACGAACAGGATGACAATCGGACATACTAGCTCGCTCGATGATATCCAAAGCATACTGTCGCTGAGAGAGGTGGAGACCCGAAGATGAGCGGGAGACGACAATGCCGAGGAAGTGAGAGAGAGGGCCGAGATCTGGCATGGAGAACTCGCGACCAAGGACGATGTAGTGAGAATGATGTCATGTTGAGAATTGAGATAAGGTTGCGATGCATCACACTTGTATTCATGCACAAGGGGCAGTAATATAGAGAGTACATCTGGGAGAGAGAGAAGGAAATACACACGCACTCTCTAACTGAATACAACAATCGATCCTAGATCTATGGGATGGAGACACCGTCGTTGCTCTGCATGCGCCATACAAGGTCGGTGGCATAAGGTGCGCTTGACCAGCTCAAGCTGGTAGCGCCAGAGACCAACTCGTGTAGTCTAACAGCGGGCAAACCGCCCCTCCGCCTGGCCTGCCCGCGGCTATTGTAGTCGTGCTCCAGATCCACACCCTCCTCCCGAGCACCGCACCATCCTCCTCCACCTCGCAGATACCTTCCTCATCTCCGAGCGATGCCGAAGTCCTGGTTCTCCGCGCCGGCAGGCGGCACCTGTGGGAGTTCGTCGTCAGGTGGATCATGGCACCGCCACCTTCGCTCACCGGGACCATCTGCATCCATGGTGGAGCCGTGGAGGGCTCCTCCGTCAAGGAGGAGATAGTCATCTCCTCCGGCAACGAGGAGGACCAGCCGCAGCAACGGGCCCATCTCCTCTCGGAGGCGTCTCTGACGGACGAAGAATTTGTGTGCCTACGTCCATCAGATGGAGATTATGACAAAGCGTTCGCTCCGTCATATGGGCCCGGCACTACCGTCGACGACGCGCGTGAAGGAGGAGCCACTGTCCCACCCGCGGGTCTGCATTAAGCGGAAGCCGGTATCCCCACTCCGGCAGGTGAACGACGAGTCCGCATCCCCGTCGTGCAACCACGACTTTCACATTGGCGACTGCTTGAAGCAGGAGCCGGAGTCCCTAGTGCCTCCCCCGCGTGAAGGACGAGCCAGCGTCGCCTCCGCCACAAGGTCGCCACGCGCGGATCGATGGGCCCTCGTCGCCACCACGACATCACCACCGCCCGATGATAAAGGAGGATTTGCCACCCAAGATCGCCAAGGCGCGTGGCCTTATCCTCCACTATCTCAGAGGCGGCCGTTACGGCCACTAGTAGAAAACGGCCCGTTAATCCCGGTTCCGGAGGGCCTTTTTAGTCCCGTTTTCTTGAACCAGGACTAAAGGGTCGGGACTAAAACCCAAAACCTTTAGTCCCGGTTCGCTTACGAACCGGGACAGAAGGGGCTCCACGTGGCCGCAGCGGGGCGCCCAGGCAGGAGGACCTATAGTCCTGGTTGGTAACACCAACCCGGACCAAAAGGCTACCACGCATCAGCAGCTCGCAGGCGCTGGGGTTTTTGTTTTGGAGGGTTAACTTAAGGGTTTCGTATTGTGTTAGCTAGCTAATAGAGAGAAGTGACCTCTCTTTCTCCGTGCTTGGTCGACGCTAGCTACTATACATATAGACATAACTCAACACGCTAGCTAGTAAGCAAATGAAGGAACCATTAATTGTACAATATCGTCATGAACATATACAGAGAGAAAGTGACCTCTCTTTCTCCGAGAGATTGGTCGAACAACAAGTTTTCATATATCGATCCGACGCTACTACATATATACAATATAACATCTCTTACAATCCCTAACATCTATAATCAATTTCCACATGGTATTCTCGCTTCTCATTTATGACGTGGTCAAGAAAGAGTCCCGCCAATTCCTCTTGAATTGCTCGAATACAATCATGTGGTAAGAGTTCATCCTGCATCTGCAACATCTAATTTAAAGAAGGGGTCAATACATATATATGAATAAAACTCAACACAAATGATGATAATAAAATAAAATTGTGAATATTATTGTTTACGTACTTCATATTGTTTTCCGAAGTAGCCCCGCTGAGAGGTCGCGTTATAGATGAACTCGCAGACATAGTATCCACATAAATTATTCCCGCCTTTCTGCCACAAGACTTTTACGAGAAATAGAGTTCAATCAAACTGATAATCAAGCATGATAAATGGTATTGATGAAAATAGAATAAATGGGAGATGCGCAGAACTAGCAAGTACTACTTACTTTCTGGTGTGTAAATCGCAGCTCCCTCGGCAGTCCCGGAACTATTCTGGTGAACTCTTTCCAAACCCTGTGAGACAAAAATAATAATTACTTGATATCAGGAAATGAACAAAGTTGCCGATATGGTGTGATAATGATCGATTGAACTTACTTCTGGAGCATTGCAGTCATGTCCGCATAGTCCTGGGGATCTTTTCATCTCGAGTCTAAGACAATTACTACTCCCCGGTCAAATTAATCTCTATCAAAATAAAGTGGAAGCTGTGCACGCATGCATACCTCATCAATTACATTACTATAATTAACCTCGAGTAAGCAAAACCGAATATGCACAAGACAGTAACACTCACTTGAAGTTCTTTGTAGTTGCATCGTTAATCACTCCGCATTAATCTCTCCTCTGCTAGTCAATTTCTTGACATGACCACCCGCTCAGCGCTGGTTTAGCTGACTCCATTTTATATTCACACTTTGATGTTCATCTTGGCCAGACAGCAGCTAGCTAACCTATCATGTACGCCAAGGCGCTGACTTCGAAATTAATAGCCATTTGAGTAGTCAAATTTGTCATGTTTGCGGCTAGCAGCAAGCAAGTACAAAATACGGTTAGAACTGTATGTATGGACCATCATTCTTGACCGTACCGGACCAATATTAGAACTGTATGTATGGAGTTCTAGCGAACACGGTTCAAACTGTATGTACCGGACCAATATTAGAACTGTATCGTTTTCCTCCCGTCCCTGGCAGCTGGAACCCTAGCCGCCGCCAGGAGAGCCCAATCTTCCAGCGCTGTCCTCCGGCGGCTCCCCTCTGCCGGCGACTTCGGTCGTCGGTGGTGAGGGAGGTCATCGGATCCACGCGTGTGGATTGTTTTTACTCCCTCGTAGTCTAGATTTTTAGGCTGTTCATCGTCTTTGTTTCGGTGGCGACGATGATAGTGTTGAATAAAAATTCTTCGGATCCTTCCTTGACAAGGTCATCGGTCCTATGGTTGGGGATGAATTTAAAAACCAGTTTGTTCAAGCAAGGATGTTGTGGCGGCGGCGGCATCCTCGTGGTGGAACTTTGTTCTCGGGCTCCGCCGTTGCGACGGCGTTTGCTCCAGCGTCGGCGCGGAGCTTGAGAGGTAGTCCAGGAGCGGATGCAGATTGTGGTCTGCATCGACGACATCTGAAAGACGGAACATGTGCTGGGTTCGTGGTTCGTTGATGGTAGGTATGGTTTCCTTCTACGACGTCTTAGTCACGGTGGGGTGCCAGATGTGGAGTTCGATGGCGTGTCCGGGGTGTCGCCCCGGTCTGATTCGTTCAATTGTAAGGGCTTCACTTTTGATGAGCAACCTTGAAGGTCCGCAAAGCTGCATATCAGCGATGGAGCCGCATCGAGCTCGGATGAGGAGGTGATCCATCATTCTTTTCTTCGGTGGCTGCTGTCGTGGTGCCGGAGGCAGGTGTTGGGCGTTGGTGTCAAGCTCAGAGATGTTCTGCTATCTTTTCAGTTTTGTCATGTCGGTTTTTACGTGACTTGTACTTTAATCTTTATGATATGAATGAGACACGTATTACCATGCAAAAAAAGGGAAACTTGATAAAGTAAAGCGTGATTACAAGAAAACCAAAGGAAACTCATGCAACTAATACATTGTTATTGAAAAGAAAGTTATGCAGAAGAAAATAAGGACTGGCCGTATTCGATACCGGCTGAAAATGTAAATTACAAATTTATCGCTGTGTAGGTGAGCCGTGTGAGTAGTGACGATTCGAAATGGCGGAGGTAGAGTAGCTTCAGAAACTGCTGGGCGGTTTCATCATCACGTGCCCCTCCTTGTTTCTCCTAGCTGCATGAATGACCGTCACACATCAGTAACCATCCATTTATTGGCACACTCATGAATACGTATTACCTTCGTCCTGGTTTATTGCTCCTCTTAGTATTTTGTGCCAAATTTTTCATGAATTTAATTAAGAAAATGTTAATGTCACAGAAAATAGTATCGTTGTAAACTATGTTCAAATACGAATCCATCAAAAAAAAATATGGCGTGCATTAGCATTTTGTCAGTTAAACTTATAGTTAAATTCTGGCACAAAATACAAAGAGGACCAATAAACCAAGACGGAGGTAGTAGCCAATTAATATATACTACTTTATTTTCTTTGCAGAGCATATATAATGATTTATAATATTACCTGAATTGGGAATTTTGGATTAGGTGGATCTCATGGTGCCGTTGAGGATGTTGTCCAGTAGTTGTGAGAAGGGCGCCGGTAGATTTGATCAGGGACTTTTTTTTTCTTTTTTTTCGAAAAGGGGGGATACCCCGGCCTCTGCATCAGTACGATGCATACGGCCCTCTTATTAACAAAATAAAGTAGTGCCAACATGGTTTCAAAGGTCCTCAAAAGTGAAAAAAAGCAGAACAAGCTCACACAGAGCCCGAAGAAGCTAGATATATCAACTAGCCATATCAAGATGCCACAACCGGCTGGGTAAACTAGGTAGGAATACTAAATGCATATCCTATTACATGACCGCCATCCAAACTGGTTGAAGATATCCCGAGCTACCATCTCCCAACGGATAGACCCAGTAACCAAATGCTCCCTGGCCTCCGTCTGGGTGAGTAGCGACCACGAACGGATCAGAGCCGTAGTCCGGAATAAAACCTGCAAAAAATGTATACATGATATTCTGTTAAAGACCAGATCGTTTCTGCAGTTCCAGATAGTCCACAACAAAGCACAAACCCCAACCCGAATATGTCTCGCTAAGTTAGGCTCAATCCCATTAAGCCATGTCCCAAATAAAGCATTAACAGAATTCGGTGGTTTGATGTTGAAAGCAATGTGGACCGTCTGCCAGAGTACCTTGGCCAGCGGGCAGTCAAAAAAGAGGTGTTTAATAGTCTCATCCCGATCGCAGAAACTACACCTAGTAGGTCCTGTCCAATTACGCTTCATCAAGTTATCCTTAGTTAAAATTACTTGTTTATGAACAAACCACATAAACACTTTTATTTTCAAAGGAACTTTGACATCCCAAACATGTTTGGACGTAGGAATGGAGTTCGAATTAATAACATCAATATACATTGATTTAACCGTGAATACTCCAGACTTAGTCAACTTCCAGCGTAATTCATCGGGTTGTTGAGAAAGCTGGATGTCCCTCAGTCTCCTAACTAGATGGAGCCATTCTTCCCAACGATTGCCCGCTAGCACTCGTCTGAACTGAAAATTAAGGGGGGTAGATTGGAAGACCGAAGCAACGACCACCTCCTTTCGTTGAACAATGCGATACAACGAGGGATATTGGATGGCCAGGGGTGTGTCACCGAGCCAAGTATCCTCCCAGAAACGTGTACTTGTGCCGTTTACAACAACAAACTTTGTCCTATTAAAGAATGCCTGCTTGACCTTCATGAGACCCTTCCAGAAAGGCGAGTCAGTCGGCCTTACAGAGACCTGTGACAAAGTTTTTGACTGGAGGTACTTGCCGCGAAGGATCTGTGCCCACACAGCATCAGTCTCCGACGAAAGCTTCCACAACCACTTGCTAAGAAGGCATTTATTCTTAATTTCGAGATTCTCAATACCTATACCCCCCTGGTCCTTCGGTCTACAAATGATGTCCCACTTAGCAAGCCTATATTTTCTTTTAAGCTCATCCCCCTGCCAGAAGAACCATGATCTATAGAAGTCCAGTCTCTTCCTAACACCAACTGGTACCTCAAAGAACGAAAGAAGAAACATTGGCAGACTCGTGAGTACCGAGTTAATTAGGATTAATCTGCCTCCATATGACATAAGCTTGCCCTTCCAGCAGCTCAGTTTCTTCTCAAATCGGTCCTCAATGCACTTCCATTCTCTGTTTGTTAGCCTACGATGGTGGATAGGAATCCCCAAGTATGAGAAAGGAAGCTCTCCCAACTCACATCCAAACAATTGCCTATAAGCATCCTGTTCATCTTTGGCCCTACCAAAACAGAACAACTCGCTCTTATGAAAGTTTATCTTTAACCCGGTCAATTGTTCAAATAGGCATAAAACCAGCTTCATATTTCTTGCCTTAGCCAAGTCATGCCCCATAAAGATGATTGTATCATCAGCGTATTGTAGGATAGAGATACCTCCATCAACAAGATGAGGCACCAATCCACCTACTTGACCATTTTCCTTAGCCCTTCCTATCAGAACTGCCAACATATCTACCACAATGTTAAACAAGATAGGGGACATCGGGTCTCCTTGTCGGAGGCCTTTATGTGTCTGGAAGTAATGACCTATGTCATCATTAACTTTAATTTCGACACTACCTTTTTGCGTAAATGACTGTACTTGTCTGCACCAGGCTTCATCAAACCCTTTCATACGCAAAGCTTGTTGGAGAAATGGCCACTTTACCTTATCATACGCTTTCTCGAAATCCACTTTAAAAATCACTCCATCTAATTTTTTGGAGTGGATTTCATGGAGCGTTTCATGCAGGACTACCACCCCTTCTAGGATGTTTCTGTCTGGCATGAATGCGGTTTGGGACTGCTGCACCACAGAATGCGCAATCTGTGTGAGCCTGTTGGTCCCGACCTTGGTGAAGATTTTGAAACTAACATTAAGGAGACAGATCGGCCTGAATTGCTCAATTCTGACCGCATCCGTCTTCTTAGGCAGTAGTGTGATAGTCCCAAAATTCAAGTGGAATAATTGAAGCTGTCCAGAGAATAGATCATGAAACATAGGTAATAAATCCCCCTTAATAATGTGCCAGCACTTCTTATAGAACTTGACCGGGAAACCATCCGGTCCGGGAGCCTTATTATTTTTCATTTGTGCAATGGCATCAAAAACCTCCTTCTCCGAGAACGGGGCAACCAGAAGCTCATTATCAGCAGCCGAAAGCTGAGGTACATCCTTAGTTCTGGACTCATCTAGGGACACCGTGTTATCCTCCGGTGGACCAAATAACTGCTTATAATAGTCAGTGATGTATGTTTTTAGGTTATCCTGACCTAAAATCGTACCCTCGTCCTGCTCAAGCTGAAAGAGTCACTTCTTTCTGTGCTTGCCATTAGAAATTAAATGAAAAAACTGAGTATTCGCGTCCCCCTGGACCACTCTACGTACTTTAGCACGTAAAGCCCACTTCAGTTCTTCTTCGCGGAGTAGTTCTTTTAACCTCTTCTCCGCCTCATTTTTAACCTGAAGCTCTGCGGGTAATAAAATATTGGACTCGGCTTTTATGTCCAGGTCATTTATAAGAGAAAGGAGTCTATCCTTTTCAATCTTATACACACCGCTAAGGTGCTTAGCCCAACCCCGCAAGAAGCTTCTCAAATTCCTAATCTTATTCTGCCATCGCTCAATGGGAGTTTTGCCTCGAACATCTTTAACCCATTCCCTGGCTATCAGATCTAAGAACCCCTCACGTTCGAACCATGACGTCTCAAATGAGAAGGTGTTCTTATTACCCACGTGGTTCGGCTCCCCTGAGGCCACGAACAATGGGGTATGATCCGATATTCCCCTCGAAAGAGCTTGCACCGTAACCAACGGGAATTTTTGTTCCCACTCCACGCTTGCAAGAACCCGATCAAGTTTTTCGTAGGTTGGGTTTGGCAGAGCGTTGGCCCATGTAAACTTTCGGCCCGAGAGCTCTATCTCTCTCAGATCCAAGCTTTCAATAATGGTGTTGAACATGAAGGACCATCTGCCGTCAAAGTTATCATTGTTCTTCTCCTCTCGCCTCCGGATGATATTGAAATCACCTCCAACTAAAATCGGTAGTTGTTCTGACCCACAAATTCGAACAATGTCTGCTAGAAACTCCGCTTTAAACTCGGGCTGCGCGGCACCATATACCGCTACCAAAGCCCAGTTAAAGCCATCCGTCTTAGACCTAACTCGAAACTTTACCGCGAAGTCACCCATCACTACACTACGGACTTCAAGTGAGTCGCATCTCACACCCAGTAAGATACCCCCCGATCTTCCTCGCGGAGGTAGGCAATGCCAATCGAAATCAATACCACCAACTAGTGAGGAGAGAAACTGCGGTGCAAAGTTATCTCTACCCGTTTCTGATAGAGCAACAAAATCTAGCTTCTGCTCTAGAGCTGTCTCAGCCAGGAATCTTCTTTTAGCCAAGTCCTTAAGACCTCTGCTATTCCAAAAAATTCCTCTCATAGTTCATCATGGAATTTTTTTGTGGCTCGAATCCTAGCACTCCTACGAACTGCGGAATCGGGATAAATCTTCCGTTTCCACTTACGCTTAGGTTTATTAAGCCCAGTCACCCGTTCCTCATGACCGGGTTCACAAATATTGCTAGCTTCATTCTGTAGGGGCACATCATCTTCCTGAGCGTCATGGTTAGTGGGCTATCAGGGACTTGGAGGGGGTGAAACATCCCACCAGGGGAATTCTTTGCCATGGCATGAAGAACCTATAGCATATAGGCATTATATACATGATGAGTTGATGTAATTATTAAATTGTCACAGAACTTGGATTAGTGTATCTCTGATCTGATACTTACGTGGTTGTTCGCATCTCCGCCGAGAGTAAATGTGTGGACAGGTACTTTGGAGACGAAGTCCTCGGCTCCATCAAAGTAGTCACCCTCGTTGATTAGCCCATCAGAGAAGAGCAAGATGACGCTGCTCCAGTGTTCACGGTAGCTGATTAGTTCATGCGCCTCAGAGAGGCCGGACGCCATGTTCTTCGCGCATGTGGTCCGTCTCCAGGCCGGGCTTCTTTTGTATCCGTTTAACGATGTATCGGTCGAATCAACTATTTTCATATCAGACGTGCATTTGTTAGCAGTTGACATGACATAAGTGAACCCGAGGCAGCTATCCACGATGCTAATGAGCTTGTCTTGCACCAACCAAAATATATTGTTCACAGTTTCCAATCTGGGTTTGAGGTGGTGCTGTCAAATGCATACACAATCACCACGTCCCGTGGCCACTTCCCTACACATCAATATTTATCATTCATTCAATTATATATATGTTCCTAGCAAGCATATATCATGATTACTCTTGAATTCAGATCGGATCTAATGCTTGTTGTTACATATACCTGCACCACTGAGGATGCTATCCACCAGCCTCGAAAAGGGCACCGATAAACTTGGTTTTTCCGGAACAGGGAGGGTGTGAAACGTGCCTCCCGGTGAATTATTTGTCATGGTGAGAAGAGCCTACAGCATATATACATGATACGTGCGCAAATTGAATTCATTAAATTGTTGGACATAATTTGGATTAAAGTAAATCTGGTCAAATACGTACTTGGTTATATGCACCTCCACCTAGCGTAAACGTGTGCACTGGCACTTTGGAGATGAAGCCCTCAACTCCATCAAAGAAGTCGCCCTTGTTAATCAACCCATCAGAGAAGAGCAAGATGAGGCCATTCAGGTGCCCGTGCTCGCTGATCAGTCTGTGTGCCTCGACGAGACCAGCTGCCATGTTGTTCGTGCAAGCATCCCTTCGCCAGGCTGAGCTTCTTGGGTACCCACTTGCCTCTGTCTCCATGGGGTCAACCAGTTTCATCTCAGATGTGTACGTGTTTGGGGTGGACATGCCGTATGTGTAGCCAAGGCAACTATGAACAAATTGGGTTAGCTTCTTTTGCACCAACCAATAGACCTCACGATTCACCTTGTTCCAAGCTGGGGTCGACGTGGTGCAATCAAATGCTGACACAATCACTACATTTAGCGGGCACCTCCCTGCGCATCAACATTGGCCATTCATCATTTACGCAATCATATGTTTGTTTCCTAGCAAGCATAATTTTATGAATACTCCTATATTGGGATTGGATCGGATGATTTTGTATATATATACCTGAAGTGGGACTAGGATTCTTCTCACTGTGCATCGTGGTATCATTGAGGATGTTATCCAAGGGGTGAATTCCATATATGCCATTCAAAACTTGCCCGTACCCTCATCTGTCATTGGAAATTTCCCTCTCCCAAATATGCCATTGAAAATTTGCACCGTGTACAGATATGCCACTATGGCCAGTTTGACCGTTAGTTGACTGTCAAGCGGCATGTGAAAAGACGACTTTGCACCTGGTACTGTAGCGGCAGCATACTGTAGCATTACGTACAAATTTGGCCAATCTCGAATTGCGGGGCGTCCGTACTGTAGCGAAGATATACTGTAGCATCCGAACAGATTTGAAATTAACAGTTTTTTTTGAATTTCAAAATAAATCTCCGTAATTTCAAATTCCGAATTCCTAACACTTTTTTTGAAAAAATTGTTCACAATTTCAAACAACTGGTATTTTTTTGTAAAAGTGGACACTACAGTACGTGTGCCCGCAATTTCGGAAGTGACCAAATTTGTCCGGAATGCTACGGTGTATCGCCGCTACAGTATCAGGGGCAAAATCGTCTTTCCAAGTGCCGCTTGACAGTCAACTAATGGTCAAACTGACCATAGTGGCATATCTGTATGCGGTGCAAATTTTCAATGGCATATCTGGGAGAGGGAAATTCCTATGGCAGATGGGAATACGGGCAAGTTTTGAGTGGCATATATGGAATTCACCCTTATCCAAGAGTTGGAAGAAGGGCACGGATAGGCTTGGCAAGTCCGGAACAGGGAGGGGGCTGAACATTCCGCCTGGGGAATTTGCTGCAATGGTGCGAAGACCCTGTAGCATATACACATGATATCGATAAAAATTAAATTAATTATTTTTAAATTATTATATGGACTGGATTAGCTCTAGTCAGATTCATACCTGGTTATATGCATTTCCGCCGAGGGTAAACGTGTAGACGGGCACACTGGAGAGGAAGTCCTCAGCTCCGTCAAAGAAGTCGCACCTTGTTAACCAACCCATCAGAAAATAACAAGATGATTGCATTCATGTTCCCATGTTCATTGATTAGTCTATGGGCTTCATAGAGTCCAGATGTCATGTTTTTCACACAGGCAGTCCTTTTCCAGGATGGGCTACTTTTGTAGCCATTTTCGTTTATCTCAGCGGAGTCAACTAATTTCATATCTGACGTGTAAGTATTAGGGGTTGACATGATGTATGTGTAGCCGAGGCTGCTACCCCTGATGCGGGTGAGCTTCTCTTGCACCAACCAAAAGACATTGTCTACCTTGTACCAGTTCGGGGTCGATGTGGTGCAGTCAAATGCATACACAATCACCACGGCTAGTGGCTCCTTCTTTGTGCGTCCATCCACTGGTCCACTCATAGTGGGTGTTGTGCAAGAACTGCATTCATGTTTAGACGTAGTGTGTCAAAAGTTTTTTTACTTAACTCATGTGTAAGGAAAATCTAGCAAAAAGAGAGCCATATACACACTTAATATGTAATTTTTCATCAATTTGTGTATGTAGGTGGACATAAAAATGTAAGTTGCCCTCTTTCTCTTAGTAAAGCAAAAAAACTTAATAAAGTGTTTTTGTCTTGTCATCTAATACCATATTAACTTTGCAGTTGTGCTCTCTTTCTCAACTCAGCACACATGCTTTAAAGTGTATATAATATGATACAGAAAACACAAGAAATACCAGAAAGGTTTATGGTGGTCTTGCTTCTTTATCCCAGCTAGCTAGCTAGATTTATGACATCTTTTCTACTTCCATTGCTCTGCTTATGTCAAGTTGTTCGGTTCTTTTTTTCGATGAAGGGTGGATTTTATTGACTCGATATGAAGCATCATGCATAGCTAGGATGCACACAGCCAACATCAACACACACAAGAAAAAACACATCCGCAAATAGCAAAGTCATACAAGGTCAAAGCTATGCCTATCCATGAAAAAAAAACTCCAAAGCATCCAATCTGCAATGGAGAAACTACGGCAATGACCTTATCCGCACCAACTTTCTCATGACACAACAAGGACGACAAGGTTCTTCAACAACAACGCCTTCAAGAAGGAACGGACGATCAAGCGCCGCCATCATCGGATCCAACCATCAAAAGCTAGATCAAGTTGTTCGGCTCTACTTTGAAGAAGTTTTAAGATGGTCCTAGTAAATGTGAACCTTTCATTTTCTGCAGTTCAATGGCTCGTAGATTTATTACCTCTTCAAAGGTAAGAGTTTTTCAATAAGGTTTGTGCGGGTGAATGTAGACTTTTCTCTATGTACAAATAAGGAAGGTAATAATAATTAATTAAACCATGGTTTTAAATAAGAAAATATATAATATCCTCATTAATATTAATAACTTGCTAAGTGACATATTTGTCACTTGATGTTACTTCGGCCTGGATTAATATTTATTAGTCAACTACATGTTAGTCATATAGAAGTATGAGTTGTATATTCATGTACCCGGTAAAATAATGTAAAATTCTATTCACCTAATACCATAGAATGGCAATGGAAAAAATATTCTAATTTGCAATGAAATTCTCCTATAGTTTTGCTAAAATTTGCACAATTAAATAAAAGTTGGGTCACAAGAATTCCATGTGCCTAAGAAATGAGAAAAACGGGGGTAGGGAAATATCGACTACAAACTTTCTGGAGGTAACTAAAGTTTTTCTTTAACGATAATTTTTTTACCGGCATATAAGGCATTGTACATGTTATGTAGTCGTCGCGAGGTGGTCTACGGACCTGGATGTAATTTTTACTTCAGCCATATTTTGTACTACCTTGACAGTTGATGAATAGATCGTAAGTTTTTCCCGCAAAAAAAAAAGAAGTATGCAAACTTTGATTGTGTGAAGTTGTTTGTTCATGCAAGCTAGCTACTAGTAGATTTATGACACAGTTTCTACTTCCATTTCTATATCTGCTTCCTGTGAAGTTGTTTGGTTCTAGTTTGAAAGGATAGTTTTTTAAAATACTGCTAGCTAGCTAGTGATTTTCATTTGTGATATATATAGTTTAATGATCAACACATGTTATATCAGGTCTTACCTCGCAACATTTTAACATGTATCAGGACACCTATAACGGGCATTTCTGAAGTAACCAACGAAAGAACAAGATATAAAAAAGTACCCCCTCCGTAAACTAATATAAGAGTGTTTAGAACACTACTTTAATAATCTAAACGCTCTTATATTAGTTTACAGAGGGAGTATAGAGAAGAGATTACCAGGCACTTGGACATACATACCTGGAGATTGATATAGCCGGCTGCTAGCTAACTCCATGGACGGGGCACGCGTGTCTGTGTGTTTGTGTCAAGGAAATGAGTGTAGTGGTGCTAGATCCATATCGAGCTGCTCTTAAATATATAGAGGGAGTTGCGGGGGAGGTGTACTCCACTTGTATCTAATTACAACAAAATATTGACACAGCTTCTTGCCTCATCACGATCGGGATCCAGATGCACTTTGGTAGCACGCAAAACACGGTGAATCTCGCACGGTCTACAAGTATAGGCATGTGCCATTTGCACTCATCAATGTGCACACCCTCCTATAAGAAGATCGGGATCCATGTGCACTTTGGCAGCACGCAATTTGCACTCATCAATCTACACGGTAAATCTCCCTCTACCCATCACTAGTAGAAAAACACCTAATAGTCCCGGTTCGTGAGGGTCTTTAGTCCCGGTTCATGAATCGGGACTAATGGGCCGTTACTAATACCTCCACCCATTAGTCCCGGTTTAAACAAGAACGGGACTAATGTGTCTCCACGTGGCTCTGTGCGCCGAGCCCAGTCAGGGGGCCTTTGGTCCCGGTTGGTGGCATCAACCGGGACCAAAAAGCATCCACGCGTCAGCATTCCATTGGTTGGGGTTTTTGTTATTTTTTTTGAAAGAAGGGGGGGATTGGGGGTTTTGGGGGGTTAATTTACGTGTTTCATATATTGTGTTAGCTAGCTAATTAATAGAAAGAAGTGTCCTCTCTTATGTTCGTTCTTGGTCGAATCTACGTACTCCCTCCGTCTAGGTGAGTAAGTCATCTTAGATTGTGCACCGTGACCAAGGAGGAGGGGAAAACGAGAGTACTTAATGTTCATTTGGTAATTAATAGCATTGCATGCAATGAACTGACCACTGCATGTCGTGTTTGATAGTCTCAAGTCATTAAAAGAATGCACACCCCACATCTCTTATTGGTTGATATGTCAAGAAACAAGAAACGAGGTAGAATTTAATGCACCGCGCCTAAGTGTTTTGGGATTATTTGGTTTTCGTAAGATGACTTACACACCTAGACGGAGGGAGTACTATATATACATAAGTGATCGAGAGAACCATTCAGTACAGAAGTTCATGCATACCGAGAGAAGTGATCGATCGACCTCTCTCCTTCTCCGAGAGATTGGTCGAACAACAAGTATCTGACGCTACTGGCTACATACATGCATGTACAATATGTATAAGATCTTTTATAATTACAATCCCCTAGCAATTGAAATCAATTTCCACATGGTATTCTCCGGCTTTATTGATGACGTGGTCAAGAAAGAATCCCGCCAATTCCTCTTGAATTGCTTTCATGCGATCTGGTTCTAGGAGTTCATTCCGCATCTGCCACGTCTAATTTGAAGAAGGGGGTTAATTAATACATATATATGAATGAAACTCAACAGAAATGATGGTGTAATAAAATGAAATTGTGAATATTATTGCGTACGCACTTCATATTGTCTTTGAGAGTAGCCCCGCTTGTTTTTCAAAGTCGCGTTGTGGATGAACTCGCACACGTAGTATCCACAGAAATCATTCCCTTCTTCCTGCCACAAGCACTTTACGAGAAATAGAGGTCAATCAAACTAATAATGAAACATTATAAATGGCATTGATGAAAGTATAGCTATAGAATCAACGGGAGATGCGGGCAACTAGCTAGCCATTAGTACTTACTTTCGGGTATGTATATCGCAGCTCCTTCGGCAGTCCCGGAGCTTCTGCGGTGAACTGTTTCCAAACCCTGCAAGACAAAGAAAATAATTATTATTACTTGAGATATCAGGAAATGAACAAAAAGTTGCCGATATGGTGCGATAATGATCGATTGAACTTACTTGCTGAGCATTTCAGTCATGTCCGCATAGGATTTGGGATCTTTCCGTCTCGAGTCTAAGACGGTTACTAGTCCACGCTCAAGCTTAATCTCCAGAAGAATATAGTGGTACCTGCGCACGCATGCATAACTCATCAATTACATTACTATAACCTCGCTCGAGTAATAAGGGAAACCGAATATGCACACGATAGTAACACTCACTTGCCGTTGTAAGGAAAGAGTATGGTATTTTTGTTTTGATTTTTTATCAATGATTGTAGCACGTTGTCCTCGGCCTCTTTGATGTACTTTTTAACCAGAAATTCATCTATGATATTTGTGTTAATGAACCCAATATCATAAATTTCTTATTTTTTGCACTCGACGATCTTCAATCTGCATAATATATTGAGGATAATTAATTATAAATACATGAAATGAAAGAGCCGAGCTATATATAGAGACTTAATGACAGAAATAGTACTTACAGACAGTAGCAAAAGACCATTAGTTTATCGAGGGCCTTTTGATTGAAGAACGCGAAGAACTCATCAAATGGAACAGTCAACAGATCATTTGCAACGATATCGTGCTCCTCTTTAATATGCAAATACAAAGCATTCTTACCCTCAGACTCTCTGCAGGTTTCCATGTACCAATTATGGAATCTTCGCATCATTGTTGTCAGAGATTTTTCATCTTTGACGAGAGGCTTCCCGTACTCGTATCTGTGTTCGTCCACCTCCAAGAAATCAGGAAGTGCATCGTCAGGCAAATAATCGTCAAGATTGCCATAACCGGCCACCGTCCCCGGAGCATTAGACACATTGAGCGGGGGGCACGATTGCTGTGTTTGTTCGCCGAGCTGGGCAATTTTTTCCCCTTTGCTCCTTCTTTTGACCTTTTAGCACTGACAGTAGTTCCCGACCACTAGGCTTGGAGATATGTCTGTTCAGTAATGCGCTCATAGTTGGTTCTCGGCGGAGACTTTGGTGGTTTCCTCAGGGCATCGATAGTGCGCTTTGCTTTCACCGGATCTACCTTCTCCTCCGGAGGTGGATGTCTCTTTGATTTCACCCCTTCAAAGAACTCCTTCACGTGGGTCCGCACAATCGTATCGTTTTCCTCCTCGGACCTCTCGTATGATAACTTCTCTAGAGGCTTGAGAGATGATGGACCGTATTTGTATTGCCTCCCGCCTCTGGTTGTGTTGCTAGACGCCGGAGCAGACGGAGCGGCTGCGGCATCTGTCTTCTTTCGTGCTTGCTTACGAGGCGAAGGAGAAGGAGTACGACGCACCGGAGCAGCCGGGGCGGCAGCGGGTCTCTTCCGCCCTTGCTGGCGAGGCGGAGAAGGAGGATGCTGCTGGCTGCTCGGGAGCGCCGGCGCAGGCGGAGAAGGAGGCGGAGTGCCGCCACGCGTGCCCTGATCGTCACTCGCCGGAGGAGGAGGCGGTGGAGGAGGCGGTGGAGGAGGCGGAGTGCCCTGACTCGCTGGAGCAGGAGGAGGAGGCGGAGGCGTCCAGTTCAGAAGGTTGATGAGCTCCTTCTTCCATAGGCATGGAGTCTTCAGAGCAGAACCCAGCCTAGTCTCCCCTTCACCGGTAGGGTGGTCAAGCACGAGGTCCTCAAATCTCTCCATTATTTCATCCACCATCACCTTAGCATATCCTTTTGGAATCGGATGGCAGTGATAAGTTGTGCCGGGTCCATTAGGATAAACTTGGCCAACAGCCGCCTTGACCTTCAAATTCATCCATCGCGCCATCATGTGGCAATTTTGAGACTCCGTGATACCATCCACGGGATAGCTGGCAGGAGCCGTCAAGACATGCTCCGGCTGAAGCAGCTCGGTGGAAGCCACGCTGCTTCTCCGCTGAGATGGCGGGGTAGCTTCGGGGGAAGCTTCGGCATGTCGTTTGCTGCGATCTGCTGCTTCTCGTTCCTCTTCTCGATCCTCTAGCCCCATTACCCTTTCGTGCAGCGCCTGCAGTTGGTCCTGCTCCAGTTTCTTCCTCCTCTCGTGGGTTTTGTAACCCCCTGCATCCGGAAAACCAACCTTCCACGGAATGAAGCCTGCCGTGCCTCCTGTCCGTCCAGGGTGCTCAGGATTCCCAAGGGCCATTGTGAGCTCGTCCTTCTCCCTGTTTGGAAGGAACGTTCCTCGCTTGGCTGCATCGATATAGTGTCGAAGGTTCTTGACTGGTATTTCCAGTTGCTCGTTCGTCCACTGGCAAAACCCTGTTACAGGGTCCAAGGTTCCGCCAGACCCGAAGAACCAAGTCCGGCAACGGTCTGGCCATCTCATTGTCTCTGGTTCGATCCCTTTTTCAAGCAGATCATTCTCAGCCTTGGACCACTTAGGCCGGGCTTGCGGGTAGCCACCTGACCCCGTGCGATGGTGAAGCGTCTTCTTTGCATCATTTTTCTTGTTTGTCTTCGACATCTTCTTACTCTTTTCCGATGTCTTGTGGGCCACAAATGCGGGCCAGTGATCTTTGATCTTCTCATATTTGCCGATGAATTCTGGTGTCTTTTTATTTTTGACAAACTGGTTCAGCTCTTTCCTCCACCTCCTCATTAGGGTTGCCATCTTCTTAAGAGCACAAGACTTGATTAATTCCTCTTTAACTGGCTTCTCCGGATCCTCCTCTGGCGGTAGGGTGAAATTTGCCTTCAGCTCAGTCCAAAGATATTCTTTCTGCATATCATCGACATAAGACACCTCAGGGTCTTCCTCCTTAGGCTTATACCATTGCTGGATGCTGATCGGGATCTTCTCCCTAACAAGAACCCCGCACTGAGAAGAAAATGCCTTCCTTGTCCGGATGGGTTCAATCGGTTCGCCGTCGGGCGCGATTTCTATGATCTCAAACTTTTCATCCGAGCTCAACTTTTTCTTCGGGCCTCGTCTCCTTACCGAAGTTGTGCTCGATCCGGAGGGCTAGAAATTATAAGGAAGAAAGACGAGAGTAATTAATATGTGTACATAAACCAAAACAATGGAAGCATCAATTAACTAGTCAGCACGGGCTTAACTAATATATATATTACGTGGCCGGGCTCGGCTCGGTCACCGGAGCAGTCAGCACGGTCTCCTTCTTGTTCCTCCATTGTGTCACCGGAGCCATCATGAACATAGTCCTGTTCTTGTACCGGCATTAATGGGTCGAAGCCATCATGAACATAGCCCTCTTCTTTACCCCGTTCTTCCAGCTGACCAACAACGGTGTCGAGGAGAAATGACGCAACTTCATCCCTTCCATTTGCGATTATGTCCCTCAATATCGCTTCTATTTCTTCGTCTCGGCAATGCTCCATAGTTTCTGCAAATATTTACAACATGTTTATA
>NC_057798.1:3000157-3000852 GCF_018294505.1 Triticum aestivum
TTTATTTCTCCTCTTCTTCCTCTCCTCTTGTTCATCTTCTTACTTTCCTTTTTCCTCTCATTCTTTTTCTTCTTCTTTCTTCCTTCTTCCTTCTTCCTCTTTTCTTCCTTTTCCTTATTTTACTTTAAATTTCTCCTCTACACTAATCTAAAATGCACTAACCTAAAATTGATATCTACTAATAACTTAAAAAAATAATACATATATGAAAAAATGCATATATGAAAAAAAAACATCATCATATCATCAACAGAAAAAATAGTATTTTTTCTAAAAATCTATCTTTTGCATATATACATCAACATATATATATACACTAACCTAAAATGCACAAAAATGCTATCGGAGAGGGGGTATATCGACCCCCCTCATGTATCCACATACATACATCTATACATGCATATATACTTACATATATGTATAAATTTTTGCAGATATAAAGTTTTGCATATATTAAGTTTTTCTAAAATCTAACTTTTGCATATATGAACATATATACACAGAGAACATATACATATATACACAGAGAACATATACATAAAATGCACAAAAAAATAAGAGGAAAGGGCGCCGGCGGCCGGACCGAGGGCGGCGGCGCGTGGTCGGGGCGACGGCGACGGGGTCGGGGAACGGGTGGCGCGCGCGGCGACGGCGATGTGGTCGGGGCAGGGGCGGCGCGCGTGGCGACGGCGACG
>NC_057798.1:3001622-3002165 GCF_018294505.1 Triticum aestivum
CCACCAACCGGGACCAAAGGCCTCTGTGCTGCTCGCCTCGGGGCCAAAGTTTAGTCCCACCTCACTAGTCGAGAGGGGCGCGCAGTGGTTTATAAGCCCCACTGCCGCACCCCTCTCGAGCTCCTCTCCACCGCAGGCTTTCGGGCCTACTTGCTATTGCTTTGCTTGATGGGCCTTCTGGGCCTACTGCGGGCCTGAATCCTGGCCCATAGTAGGGTTTCTAGTCGTATTCAGGCCGTGGGGGCCCAGTAGGAGGCATTTTTTTGTTTTTTTGTTTTCTCTACTTATTGTTGCTATATTTATTTATTTTCATGTTTTTTTCTTTTGTTTTCTGCATTATTTATTTTCTTTTGTTTTTTGCTTTAACTTTTAATTGTTTTTTGCTTTTAGTTTTAGGAAAACTATAAACTTTCTGTTAGTGCCATTAGTTTTCAAATTGGAAAACACTTTTTTTGTTTTTTTGTTTTCTTTCTTGCTTTATTTATTTTATTTTGTTTCTACTTACAACAAAATACTTATTGTTGTTTTTTCTTTTGTTTTCTG
>NC_057798.1:3002383-3013279 GCF_018294505.1 Triticum aestivum
TTTCTGTTAGTGCCATTAGTTTTCAAATTTGAAAACACTTTTTTTTTGTTTTCTTTCTTGCTTTATTTATTTTATTTTGTTTCTACTTACAACAAAATACTTATTGTTGTTTTTTTCTTTTGTTTTCTGCATTATTTATTTTCTTTTGTTTTTTGCTTTATTTTTTAATTGTTTTTGCTTTTAGTTTTAGGAAAATTATAAACTTTCTGTTAGTGCCTTTAGTTTTCAAATTTGAAAACACTTTTTTTGTTTTTTTGTTTTCTTTCTTGCTTTATTTATTTTATTTTGTTTCTACTTATAACAAAATACTTATTGTTGCTATTTTTAATAATTATAAGGGCCGAAGCATAAGACATTAAATCATTTCAAATGAACTCTGAAAAAGTTGAAAGTTGGCATGGTATCATAAATTGACCCACATAGCATGTGCATGTACAAAACGGACAATGGTATCATACTCGTCAGATACAAAGTTGGCATGGTATCATCATAATAGTTGAGGGAGAAAGTCTTCACTTTTTCTTCACTTGTGTCATTTGCTTATTGAGCCGTAACCATGGATAATCTTCATAGTTTATCAGGATGCTGGGGTCGGCATTGACTTTGAAGGGAGGAATTTCATGAAACTTTTCATAATCTTCAGACATGTCTGTCTTGTCCTCCACTCCCACGATGTCCCTTTTTCCTGAAAAAACTATGTGGTGTTTCGTATGATGTATTCGCTTCCTTATCTTTTCTCTTTCTCGGTCTGGTAGACATGTCCTTCACATAGATAACCTGTGCCACATCATTGGCTAGGACGAACGGTTCGTCAGTGTACCCAAGATTTTTCAGATCCACTGTTGTCATTCCGTACTGTGGGTCTACCTGTACCCCGCCTCCTGACAGATTGACCCATTTGCACTTAAACAAAGTGACCTTAAAATCTACTCCGTAGTCAAGTTCCCATATGTCCACTATGTAACCATAATATGTGTCCTTTCCCCTCTCGGTTGCTGCATCAAAGAAGACACCGCTGTTTTGGTTGGTGCTCTTTTGATCTTGGTCAATCGTGTAAAATGTATTCCCATTTATGTCGTATCCTTTCCAAATTAATACAGTCAAAGATGGTCCCCTGGACAACAAGTACAGCTCATCACAAACAGTGTTGTCACCTCTGATACGTGCTTCCAAGCAACTGCTAAAAGTCCTAATGTGTTCACATGTAATCCAGTCGTCGCACTGCTCCGGGTGTTTGGAGTGCAGACTGTTCTTGTGTTCATCGACATACGGGGTCACCAAGGTAGAGTTCTGTAGAACTGTGTAGTGTGCTTGAGACCAAGAATATCCGTCCCTGCATATTATTGAGTCCCTTCCATGCGTGCCTTTTCCAGTCAGTCTCCCCTCATACCGCGATTTAGGGAGACCTATCTTCTTAAGGCCAGGAATGAAGTCAACACAAAACCCGATGACATCCTCTGTTTGATGGCCCATGGAGATGCTTCCTTCTGGCCTAGCGCGGTTACAGACATATTTCTTTAGGACTCCCATGAACCTCTCAAAGGGGTACATATTGTGTAGAAATACGGGGCCCAAAATGACAATCTCGTCAACTAGATGAACTAGGACGTGCGTCATGATATTGAAGAAGGATGGTGGGAACACCAGTTCGAAACTGACAAGACATTGCACCACATCACTCCTTAGCCTTGGTATGATTTCTGGATCGATCACCTTCTGAGAGATTGCATTGAGGAATGCACATAGCTTCACAATGGCTAATCGGACGTTTTCCGGTAGAAGCCCCCTCAATGCAACCGGAAGCAGTTGCATCATAATCACGTGGCAGTCATGAGACTTTAGGTTCTGAAACTTTTTCTCTACCATATTTATTATTCCTTTTATATTAGACGAGAAGCCAGTCGGGACCTTCATACTAAGCAGGCATTCAAAGAAGATTTCCTTCTCTTCTTTGGTAAGAGCATAGCTGGCAGGACCTTCATACTGCTTTGGAGGCATGCCGTCTTTTTCGTGCAAATGTTGTAGGTCCTCCCGTGCCTCAGCTGTATCTTTTGTCTTCCCATACACGCCCAAGAAGCCTAGTATATTCACGCAAAGGTTCTTCGTCACGTGCATCACGTCGATCGAAGAGCGGACCTCTAGGTCTTTCCAGTAGGGTAGGTCCCAAAATATAGATTTCTTCTTCCACATGGGTGCGTGTCCCCCAGCGTCACTCGGAACAGCTAGTGCACCGGGACCCTTTCCAAAGATTACGTGTAAATCATTGACCATAGCAAGTACGTGATCACTGGTACGCATGGCGGGCTTCTTCCGGTGATCTGCCTCGCCTTTGAAATGCTTGCCTTTCTTTCGACATTGATGGTTGGTCGGAAGAAATCGACGATGGCCCAGGTACACATTCTTCCTGCAGCTTGCCAGGTATATACTATCGGTGTCAAGTAAACAGTGCGTGCATGCGTGGTATCCCTTGTTTGTCTGTCCTGAAAGGTTACTGAGAGCGGGCCAATTGTTGATGGTCACGAACAGCAACGCCTTTAGGTTAAATTCCTCCTGTTTGTGCTCATCCCACGTACGTACACCGTTTCCATTCCACAGCTGTAAAAGTTCTTCAACTAATGGCCTTAGGTACACATCAATGTCGTTGCCGGGTTGCTTAGGGCCTTGGATGAAATTGGCATCATAATGAACTTCCGCTTCATGCACATCCAAGGAGGAAGGTTATACATACATAGAGTCACGGGCCAGGTGCTGTGATTACTGCTGTGCTCCCCGAAAGGATTAATGACATCCGCGCTTAAAGCAAACCATACATTCTTTGGCTCACTTGCAAACTCATCCCAGTACTTTCTCTCGATTTTTCTCCACTGCGACTCGTCAGCGGGTGCTCTCAACTTCCCGTCTTTCTTACGGTCCTCACTGTGCCATCGCATCAACTTGGAATGCTCTCCATTTCTGAACAGACGTTTCAACCGTGGTATTATAGGAGCATACCACATCACCTTCGCAGGAACCCTCTTCCTGGGGGGCTCACCGTCAACATCACCAGGGTCATCTCATCTGATCTTATACCGTAATGCACCGCATACCGGGCATGCGTTCAGATCCTTGTACGCACCACGGAAGAGGATGCAGTCATTAGGGCATGCATGTATCTTCTGCACCTCCAATCGTAGAGGGCATACGACCTTCTTTGCTGCGTATGTACTGTCGGGCAATTCGTTATCCTTTGGAAGCTTCTTCTTCAATATTTTCAGTAGCTTCTCAAATCCTTTGTCAGGCACAACATTCTCTGCCTTCCACTGCAGCAATTTTAGTACGGTACCGAGCTTTGTGTTGCCATCTTCGCAATTGGGGTACAACCCTTTTTTGTGGTCCTCTAACATGCGATCGAACTTCAGCTTCTCCTTTTGACTTTCGCATTGCGTCCTTGCAACGACAATGACCCGACGGAGATCATCATCATCGGGCACATCGTCTGGTTCCTCTTGATTTTCAGCAGCTTCGCCCGTTGCAGCATCATCGTGCACATCGTCTGGTTCCTCTTGATCTTCTGTAGCATCACCGTATTCAGGGGGCACATAGTTGTCATCATACTCTTCTTCTTTGCCGTCTTCCATCATAACCCCTATTTCTCAGTGCCTCGTCCAAACATTATAGTGTGGCATGAAACCCTTGTAAAGCAGGTGGGTGTGGAGGATTTTCCGGTCAGAGTAAGACTTCGTATTCCCACATATAGGGCATGGACAACACTTAAAACCATTCTGCTTGTTTGCCTCAGCCACTTCGAGAAAATCATGCACGCCCTTAATATACTCGGAGGTGTGTCTTGAACCATACATCCATTGCCGGTTCATCTGCGCGCATTATATATAATTAAGTGTGTCAAAAATCATTACAGAACATCATGAATAGATAATTAAGTGACCAAATTAATAGAAGTTCATCATCACATTAAAACCAAAGTACATACATAGTTCTCATCTAACAACATAAAGCTCTGCAGAGCAACTAAATTAATTAAACCATACACTGAAACTATGTAAAACATTTCAATGCGAAAACAAATGCGATCATAATCGCAACCAATGTAACAACTGATCCAACGGCATAATGATACCAAGCCTCAGTATGAATGGCATATTTTCTAATCTTTCTAATCTTCAAGCGCATTGCATCCATCTTGATCTTGTGATCATCGACGACATCCGCAACATGCAACTCCAATATCATCTTCTCCTCCTCAACTTTTCTAATTTTTTCCTTCAACAAATTGTTTTCTTCTTCAACTAAATTTAACCTCTCGACAATAGGGTCGGTTGGAATTTCCGGTTCAACAACCTCCTAGATAAATAAAATCTATATCACGTTGGACGGCATAATTGTCATAAACAATAAATGAACCAATAGTTATGAAAAGATAATATATACCACATCTGAATCATAGACAGGACGAGGGCCGACGGGGGCGGATACCAAAACCATCGCACTATATAAGATGCAATAATAAAAGTAAGAAAAATATACAAGTATGTATATAAATATACAAGTAAGATTTTTTTTCCTTTCAGAAAGAAGATAAGAACAAGAGGCTCACCACGGTGGTGCCGGTGACGAGATCGGTGCGGGCGATCGACGGCGGTGAAGACGGGGACGGGACGTGACGGACCGCTAAACCTAGATAAATATTGAGGAAAATGAAGCTTGGAGGTCGAGCTTGAAGAGGAGAAAGCTTCAGTAGTGTGGCTCGGGAATTCCATCGAACACCTCGTGTGCATAGGAGGTGAGTTAGAGCACCACAAAGCTCTCCCCTCGCCGGCCACGAAAAACAAAGCACTAGGAGTGCTCTGCTCGCGGGCGAGGGATAGATATAGGCAAATAATTGGTCCCAGTTCGTGCCACGAACCGGGACCAATGGTGGTGGGCCAGGAGCGAGGCGCATTGGTCCCGGTTCTTCCCACCAACCGGAACCAATAGGTCCAGCCGAACCGGGACCAATGGCCCACGTGGCCCGGCCGGCCCCCGGGGCTCACGAACCGGGTCCAATGCCACCATTGGTCCCGATTCTGGATTGAACCAGGACTAATGGGCTGACCCGGCCTGGACCATTGCCCCCTTTTCTACTAGTGCATGGCCAGCAAATAAGCATGTATGTATGTGAAGGTCGGTCTTCCATCAAGTACCACATCATGAGACTAACACAAATTAAAAAGGATTCCAATTCAATATTGTATTTTCATTTCAAATTTTAGTTCTGGCGGGACTAAAAAAATTCCAAGACCTAATCCTATTATCTCATAAGCAAGTCAATCTGTGCACGAGCATGACAAACTAACGATAACTGAGGACGCGTTTGGTTCTCGATTCGGCAATGCTCGCCTCGCCTCGCCAATATGCTCAGGAAGCTAAGGATTTGGTGAATATCGCATGCATGTGCATTCTCGCAGCACGCAGCACACAATAAGGTATATGCACGTGAAGATGGTTTATACACTCATCAATGTGCACACTTCACTATGTCCTCCCTCCATCCGCGATGATTCCGATCCACGAGCACATTGAAACGCGGATAGTTTAGTTTGCCAAGTTGTTGATTTAGTTACTAGTACAACGTCAGGTAAGAAAGTGGACTCCATGCTTCTACCAAGACGAGCAGTATATAATATATCTTATGAACCCCTAGGTACACAAAATTTTTGAGACAACTTCACTAGAATCTAGCTAGTGTTGATTAGTCCCTGGTCCAATCACGGCGCCTAGTTAAACTTTCCGTGATCTGATCTGCTGGCCAGTGGAGATTCGTCGGATATGGACGACTTATCCAACCCATATGACGCTGAGCTGCTCAGGCTCAAGCTCAGGCACTCCAATATTAATTTTCATGAAACTTCCAAGAATACACTGGTAAAGGGCCCATTTGATTATGGAAAACCCCCTAGAATTTGATATTTTAACTAAAAAGGGCCTGGTGTTTTACAAGCCCCTGCCGTTTCTTGTTTGTCGAGTGAACTGGCCAGAAATTCAGTAGCATAACAAAGTTACATTGTATCAAGATGGGCGAACAAGGAACATACAAGTACTAATATGTGATAGCAGAAATACAATAGGCGACCTTTTTTCCTGTGTATTTGGGCGATTTCTAACCAACTTGTGTGCTTTCTTCGAAAAGGATGATTATCCTGGGCATCTGCATCAAACGGTGTACACAACCATTTTATGAAAATGATCCAAGTATCAAAGTGCCAGTAAAATAAGCCACCATGCCTACACAAATACCCTATTATTAAACCGCCATCCAAGCACGTTAAACGTAGCACGTCGGTTCCACCCAAAGGTCATGAGCTCCCTCGCTCTTGCATGGAGTAGTAATGACCACGTATATATGGACTCATCCAGACGCTCGGTAGGAAACCTATAGAACTTTTGAATATTTGTTTTGTTAATACACAATCGTTCGGACAGTTCTAAATAGCCCAAAGTAATGCACAAACTCCCAATGGACACGTGTCACCGTATTGCACTCCACCCCTCCTAACCAATTGCCAAATAAATTTGATATACTATTAGGTGGAGGTATGTTAAAGGACTCATGTATTGTTGGCCATCTGATCTTCATCTAACGGCAACTTACAATTGTGCAAGAAAAGGACTCTAAATACTGGAGCTCTCGCTATTTGAATTATCATCTTCACCTTATTTACTTTGGCATAAAATTTAAGATTATCTTTCCACTACTAGGAAAAGGGCTATAGATGGAATGACCACTAATGACACACCAGACATGTGGTGCGCTCCTATTATATAGCAGTGGCGCACCATGTGCTGGTGCACCATTAGTGTGAAAGACACTAATGGTGCACCAGACACATGGTGCGCCACTAGTAACAATTTTTTATTTATTTTGTTTCCATACTAATGGCGCACCAGGGCAGAGTGCGCCATTACTACTTCTAACTAGTAATGGCGCACCAACCTCATAGTGCGCCACTACTATATTTTTTTTATTCTGTTTTTTGGCAAAACTACTAATGGCACACCGGGGAATAGTGCGTCATTACTAGTTTAAACTGCGCCATTAGTATATATATATATATATATATATATATATATATATATATATATATATATATATATTTGCAAAACTACTAATGGCGCACCACCAGAAGGTGCGTCATTAGTAACCAGGGTTACTAATGCTGGTTATTAATGACGTATTTGTAAGTGGTGCGCCATTAGTAACCTGGGACCAGCTAGATATTTTGGACAGCCACACCTACCAACTCACTTTCCCCACTTCATTCTCTCCACCTCCTTATCCAAGCTTGTCTCGGCTGCCTCCTCCTCCTCACCTCATTTGCACCATAGATTAATCCAAATTAAGTAAGGGGAAAGCTATCTTTATGTACTCCATCCAACAACGTGCACATGCACTTTTTATGGCCTAGCTAGATCTATGTATGTTCGTGGTATTGCATATGTTTGTGGTGTTGCATATATGTTTGTGTTTGCAGGTACCAGTATTTGAAATGCGATAGTTGCCAATATTTTGCCGGAATGTTGATTCATTTCCGTTTCGGCGAGAATTTTGGCACTATGCATTCTTTTTGGTCCTATTTTTAGGCAAAGTCATGCCGAATTTTTTCTTGGTTCTAAAATATCGTTTTGCTCTACCCCGTAGGCGACCATAGTCCGCACGATGACCGAAGGCATCGTGAATTGGTTTTTGAGCTCCGCGAAGGCCGAGATGCTTCAAAAGAACGAGACGGAGATAAGATGTCCGTGTCGAAGATGCAAGCTGAAGAGCCTTATTGCGGACCCGGATTCCGGGCAGGTGCGGCGTGCGGCGTCACTCGATACAAGAAGAGGAAGAAAGCTCCTCGAAAAGTGGTGTGGTACTTTCCGATCACTCCTCGTCTGCAGCGGTATTTCGCGGACCCTAAGGTAGCAAAGCTCCTGCGTTGGCACGCGGATAGGGAGGAGAAGAAGCCAGAAGATGACGCAAATGATCCAGAGATAAATAAAAAAGACAAGATGTTGAGTCACCCTAGGGATGGGAGCCAGTGTCAAGCGTTGGACTTCGAACACCCAGAATTTGGGAAGGATCCAAGGAACATCGTGCTGGGCGCGAGCACCGATGGGGTCAATCCGTTTGGCAGCCAGAGAAGCGCACATAGCACCTAGCCTGTATTTGTGTGGATGTACAACCTTCCCCCCTGGTTGTGCATGAAGAGGAAGTACATTCACATGAGTATGCTAATTGAAGGGCCGAAACAACCAGGGAACGACATCAATCTGTATCTGGGGCTGCTGAAAGAGGAGTTAGACACGTTGTGGAAAACGCCAGCCAATACGTGGGACGCCGCACATAAAGAATATTTCCTATGAGAGCCGCACTTCTCACGACGGTGCACGACTATCTCGGTTACGGATATGTCGCGGGGCAGGTGGTCCACGGATTTTCTGGATGCGTTAGGTGCACCGATGGCACAACGTATCGCCGGCTAGATAGAGATCCCGAGTCTTCGAAAACCGTGTTCATGGGACATCGAACGTGGCTTCGCGACGATGACCCGTGGAGGAAACGCAAGGATCTGTTCGATGGTGAAACCGAACCCCGAAGACGCCCGCGTACGAGGCGCGGTGAGAAAATAGACGAGCTGTTGAAAAATTGGAAAGATTCCCTACTGCCGGGAAAGAAGCAAAAGGCGCCAGAGCCGGGAAAGAAGCGAAAGGCGCCAGAGCCGCTGCTGAAGGTATGGAAAACGAGGTCTGTTTTCTTGGACTTGTCGTACTGGAAGATCCACCGTGTGCCTCACAGCCTTGATGTCATGCATATCACGAAGAATGTGTGCGAGAGTCTGCTTGGTACCTAGCTCAACATGCTAGAGAGGACCAAAGATGGGCCGAAAGCAAAGGCAGACTTGAAATCAATGGGCATCAGGGAGGAGCTTCACGCTAATGATGATGATGATGAGGCGAAGCAGGACACAGAAAGTCGTTGCAACGGCAAAAAGGCCAAGAAGACCATAAATGACTACCCTCCCGCGTGCTTCACTCTAAGTCAGGAGGAGATCGATCAGTTTTTCACCTACCTCGTAGGAGTAAAACTTCCTTACGGTTACACAGGGAAGATAAGCAGATACCTAGACCCAGCAAAGCAGAAGTTCAGCAGGATGAAGTCTCACGACTGTCACGTGCTGATGACATAGATACTTCCAGTTGCAATCCGTGAGATCATGGACGCGCACGTCCGTGAAACGCTATTTGGCCTATGCAACTTTTTCGACGTCATCTCTCGGAAGTTGGTTGGCATGAGGCAACTCAAAAGGCTACAGGAAGATATGTACTTCCCGCCCGCATTCTTCGACGTTATGGTGCATCTGCTGGTCCATATCATGGAGGATATCATCCAACTCGGGCCGACGTTCCTGCACAACAAGATGCCGTTTGAAAGGATGAATGGTGTCATTAAAGGATACGTTCACAACATGTCACGTCCAGAGGGAAGCACAGCCAGGGGCTTTCTGACCGAAGAGTGTATCTCCTACTGCATGAATTATCTAGGCATCGAGAACCCCGTTGGTCTGCCCGTCAATAGGCACCTCGGCAGGCTCGCTGGATGGGGTCACCGTGAGGGTCGCCGCGAAATGCATGTCGACTTCGAGGGTTGACTCGCCGACTTTGAAAGAGCAAACCTAGTCGCGCTACAACACATAGATGTGGTCGATCCTTGGGTGGTAGAGCACAAAACCTTTATTGAGAAGACGTACAATGACCGAGGCCAACAGAAGACGGACGGAGATATAATCAAAGAGCACAACTCATGTTTCACGCGTTCGTTCAAGCAGAAGCTTCTGTCGTATCCTTTACATGAGGATTCTTCCGCGGAAGAACAACTCATATTCACCTTGTCATAGGGCGCCGAGCACAACCTGATGACGTATGAGGCGTACGGTATCAACGGCTACACATTCTACACCGAGGGAAAGGACATGAAAGCGATGGTTATCAGAACTCCGGGGTAACGATGGAATCCTACACCGGTAACGACAAGGACAGATACTACGGAAGGATCGAGGAGATCTGGGAGCTGAGCTACGCTGGAGAGAAGGTCCCGATGTTCTGTGTCAGATGGGCCAAGAACGTCATAAAAGAAGACCGGTATTTCACCACCATGGTTATACCCGAAGCCAAATCCAAGACCGCGGGCGCAAACGTCACCGCGAAAAATGAGCCATGGTTACTGGCTTTCCAAGTGGACCAATGCTTCTTCATTACCGACCCGCCAAAACCCAGTCGTGTTGTCGTGAGGAGAGGCAAAAGGAAGATCATCGGAATGGATGGAGTCGCCAATGAGCAGGACTTCGAAAATTACGGCGACCCGAAGATGGAACATGACGACGACGATGAAGTATCAGCTTACACCACAAGAAGAAGCGGGACCACCCTACCTAAAGGACGTCCGTTCAAGAGAAGAACTCCATTTACGAAAAATAAGGGCAAGAAGATTGTGAACAGATAGCTAGCTAAGATCGATTGTATTTAAATTGTAGCCTTCATTTCTCGATTATTGTATTTCATGGGCACTTTTTGAACTCATGAATGTTTTTAAATTTCATGGGAACATTTTGAATTCATGAATAGTTTTTCAAATTTGATGATATTTTTTCATATTCAATATGAAAAAATACTGAATATTCATGAGGACACTCGATCTCGATCCCCCTCCATCTCGATCTCTATCCCCCCATCTCGATCGCTATCCCCCTCCATCTCGATCTCGATGCCCCCCACACCCTCCCCTGCTCCACCGCTGCCGCCGACCCCCAGCACCCTCCCCGGCCCGCTCCACCATCGCCGAGCACCCCCCGCACCCTCCCCGCTCCATCGCCGCCGTCG
>NC_057798.1:3013391-3014019 GCF_018294505.1 Triticum aestivum
AAAAAATATTAAAAAATAGCAACAAATAATAATAATAATAATAACATACTAATGGCGCACCGCTCGGGTGGTGCGCCATTGCTATCTAAAAAAAAGATTTCTAATGGCGCACCGCCAGGGAGTGCACCATTGCTATCTAAAAAAAGATTTCTAATGGCGCACCGCTTGGGGGTGCGCCATTTGTAATCTTCCCCCTAGCTCTAACTCGCCCGACCCCTTCTCCCTCTCGCCAGATCTACTCCCCCCCGGGCACTGCCCCGACGACCCACGATGCCGGCGCCCCTACGTGCGCCGCCGCCCCCGCGCCCCCGCGCCATCGCCGACGCCTCTGCGACCTCGCCGTCGCCTCCGTGACCTCGTCGTCGCTGACAGCCTCCCCGCGTCGGCCCCTGCCCTGCGCCGCCTCTACCTCAGTCCGGGCATGGGGTGCAGGACGACGACCGCCGCCGACCCCGACCCCAACTCCTTCGACGCCGCCGCCGCCGCCGACCCCGACCCCAACCCCTTCGACCTCGAGCCATCCCTTCGACGCCGCCGTCGCCGCCGACCCCGACCCCTCCGGCGACCAGCCGCGCCCGCCCAGGTACCCCTCCTCCTTCCTCCGTCCTCCCTCTCCACCCTTCCTCCC